>NW_027361743.1:12250000-12362500 GCF_039654945.1 Dendrobates tinctorius | reverse complement strand
CTCAAGTCGCTGTCCGACAGAGTTGAAAGCGGTTTTGCACTCATGGAACGTGGTTTTAACCACTTTGAACACCGCTTCAATTCTGTAGAACAGCGCCTTGACCGTCTGGAGGCTGACCTCAACAGACCAGCACACCATTTTTTTAGTAAGATTGAAAAGGGCATGGCGGAACACCTTAGTCCTGAGCAACAGCTGAATGTGCTGCAGGCCTGCAACAATGCTTTCTTGCAGGCTATGCAGCATAATCGGTACGGTCAGCAGTCAGTGGTGTCATTTCCACCTGTGCCACCATTGACTCACTTCACCTCACTACCGACTTGTGCTGCATACCACTGCACGGACACCTCTATTCAAAGCCAGGACACCCACCGTTACACCACCACAAGTCTGAGTGCAGCTGGTCACTTCACCGACACCACCATGGCAAGCGCTGCTCCTGTCTGGTGCACCACCGCCACTCCCATGCATGCGTGGAGCTCAGCCACCACTAGGCAAACATGGAACAGCCCTGCCGCTACAACAACATGTAGTAGCCCTGCCGCCACCACCACTCTGCAAACCTGGACCATCACTGCCGCCACCAGTCCTCCTGCAAGGACGAGCACTGACAACCAAGAGCAGCAGCAGCAGCCACCTCAGCAGCAGCAGCCACCTCAACAGCAGCAGCCACCTCAGCAGCAGCAGCCACCTCAGCAGCAGCAGCCGCCACCTCAGCAGCAGCAGCCACCTCAGCAGCAGCAGCCACCTCAGCAGCAGCAGCAGCCACCCCAGCAGACGGGGGACCTACACTCAATATTTGCCCCAAGTTCAAGCCGAAATCAATCAAGGCGGGCATTGGGCCAAAGTCGGTCCAGGCACACAAGCCTACGGCGACATGCCATTACAACAAATGTACCTGAACAGATTTCCTCTCCTCCAAGTGTTCCTATTTTAATTCCCTTAACTGGACTACCTTCCCCCACAAGTTTTGTTGCCCCTTCCCCTCAAACACCGTCTTCAACTGCAAGTGTTGCATAATCCCTGCACACCCCCAAATTGAAACCATCTGCCCCCAAACGCCGGAAAAAATAATTTTTTTGTTTATTTTTGTGATTAAAAATAAATTTACATTTGTGGTTCACCATTACAAAGTTTCATTAATGTTGTTTGCGCCGCTCACACACACTGATGGGTAAATACATGTTAAAAACCAACCCAAGGCCTAGTATAGTCATATGTGAAATAACACGGACTAGTATAGTCATTCCAAGGCCTAGTGTAATAACTCGAGTTTTACCAACTTGGATCTGGTTTCATGAAAAACAAACTGTTGAAACTTGTCAAGTTTCAACAGTTTGTTTTTCGTGAAACAAGATCCTAGTTGGTAAAAATCGAGTTATTACAGTAGGCCTTGGTATGACTATACTAGGCCGTGGTAATTTCACATATGACTATACTACTAGCCCCAAGGCCTACTATACTCATATGTGAAATACCACGACCTAGTATAGTCATTCCAAGGCCTAGTGTAATAACTCTAGAAACTTGTCTAGATAAACTACCACAATTTTATACCTCAATTTTAAAAAAGTTGGAATTGAGCTGATTACATTCATCCACTCAATGCTGACTTGTATTCACAATTGACTTTCATTGGGTGGGGTTGAAATCACATATGGTACTTTTTTTTCAACTAGTTTGACAATTTTCTCTTGAAAAAAATTGGTTTCCTGATTCATGGCCTGCAGCTTTGCTCGTTCCAATATATTTCACGCAGACTAGCAATGCTGCATTTTAACTCATATGTGTATTTACCTGCCCAGGTGTGTGAACATCAAAAAATTCAGTTATACATGGGAAGTTTTTTATTTAATTGGATTTTAAAAAATATAGTGCACTCAGTAATGGTATCAAATAAGGTTTTTTATTAGTATCAAATAAGGTTTTTTATTACCATAAACAAACAAAAACATTACACCATTTCATCTTGCCAGTGCACCCGTCCTACATCAGAAATAAAGTAGGCCGCAAATTGGTCCCTCATTTGGCCAACTTCAACGGATGACCTGAGAGTGTGCTGAGTGAATTCAGGCAATGGGTTAGGAGCATCATCGTCCAGTTCAAAGGTCGGGTGCTCTTTAGCCATCACAAAGTTATGTAGAACCACACAGGCCTTCACCACCTCATCGACTGTTTCAAGTTTAAGATTAATGGCCGTGCCCAGAATTCGCCATCTGGAGACAAGAATCCCAAAAGCACACTCGACAGTTCTTCTGGCCCTGGTCAGCCTGTAATTAAATATTTTTTTGGTGTGGTCCAAGTCCCGGCTGGAGTAGGGTTTCAGTAAGTTTCCGCACATTTGAAAAGCCTCATCGCCAACCATTACAAAGGGCAGTGGCGGAGCTTCGGTGTGAGGAAGAGGCCGTGACATAGGGAAATTAAATTGGTTGCCATACAACCTCCGGCCCATGTCTGAGTTTTTAAAAGCCTGTGAGTCATTACCACGGCCAAATGCTCCAATGTCCACTGCTACAAACATACATCCGGCATCCGCAATGGCCATGAGTACTATTGAAAAGTACTTTTTGTAATTATAGTACTCAGATCCCGTTCTTTTGGGTTTGATGATCCGTATGTGTTTACCATCAACAGCTCCCAAACAGTTGGGAAAATTGCATACTGTCCAGAATTTGTCAGCAATTTCCATCCACTTTTCAGCGGTGGGCAGGGGCAGAAATTCTGGACAAAGAACATTCCAGAGAGCCCGGCAGGTGTCAGCAACAATTCCAGACAAGGTAGAGATTCCAATACGGTACTGGAAGTGTAGTGAAGATAGGGTTTCTCCAGTCGCCAGGAATCTGTGAACAGACAAAGAAGTAAAATTAATATTTATGTATATTATTTTAAAAAACTATAAAATAAAATATTAGTACATTCACGAAAACTAATTACCCAAGGTTTTGAATACTAAATTTAAAAAAAAAACATCAGACCGCACCCCTTGGTTTAATATTACATACCGTAATGTCACCAGTAGCCGTTCCTCAGGAGGAATCGCACGACGGAGCTGTGTGTCCTGTCTCCGGATGGATTGTTGGACACGAGCAAGCAAATCCCTGAAACTTTCTTGGGACATCCGGATATAATCTATAAATTTCTCCGGGTTTGCCTGGAGCTCGCTGTAGAGGGTGTGGTATGCCCCACGGCTCTCCCGGAGTTCAACAATCGGATGTATCCACATACGCCGCCGCTGCTGTCTTCGCTCCCTCTCTCTCTTCCTTTGTTCATGGCAAGCAACTGCATACGCCTGAGCCATCGCGATGTCCAAATCCAAGTTGAAGTGAAAACTCTTCCAGCGCAGATCCATGGTCACGAGAAGAATCAAGCAAATGTGAAGAATACTGTAGACAGGGTCTATATATTAACATACCACACCCACAATGAAGTCCCATTGGTCTTGTGTGTTGTTGAATGTTTTTTTTTTCTTTTTTGGGGTTTTTTCCAAAATCTGTAAAAAAACGCAAACGCACAAAAAACGCATACAAACGCACAAAAACACTGCGTTTTTTCCCTGCATGCGCATAAAAATGCTTGAAAAAAACGCAGCGTTTGTATGCATTTGTATGCGTTTTTCAATGCGTTTTTTTGCGGGAAAAACGCGCTGCAAAAAAAAGCAAGTGTGAAACAGGCCTTAAATATTTAGCAGCCACGGATCCTTGGAAGAAGGAGAATGCATTATTCCTATCCTTCCAAGGTCCCAGGAAAGGTTGTAGGGTATCAAAACGCACATTAGCGAGGTGGATTAGGGAGGCTATCTCTCTTGCCTACACAGCAGTTGGAGGTCCGGCTCCGCAGAACCTGAGGGCGCATTCCACTCGTGCCATGGCATCATCTTGGGCAGAAAGATCTGGAGTGTCAATTGATCAGATATGTAAGGCGGCCACCTGGTCATCTCCTTCCACCTTTTTTAACCACTATCGATTAGATATGGGTGCCTCTTCAGATCTCACCTTCGGGCTAAGGGTGCTGCAGGCTGTAGTCCCGCCCTAAATTAGTTTACATCTCTGTAATTCTCTCGTGGTGCTGTCATGGGAGTCCGAATAAAGTATTAAGTTACGTACCGGTAACGGTATTTTTCGGAAGCCCATGACAGCACCCTTAGTTCCCTCCCTTGTTCACATATAGGGGTGCACTCCTTTAGAAGATTGTCCACAATTTACGGTATGAGGGAGATGGTACAAAATATTTCTGGTAAATAGGGTAGATAGGTTGTATATATTATATGTTGTGTACTAAACATGGTAGCCTCTCAAGCTCTGTAAACCAACTGATGCGTGGGAGAGGTGCCGCCCTTTTTGTATCTGTAGGTTTCCTGTTCCTAAAGGGCGGATCCCCTCTCTCGTGGTGCTGTCATGGGCTTCCGAAAAATACCGTTACCGGTACGTAACTTAATTTACAATAAAAAGCGTCTTTCAGCGTGCGACAGCTGCCAAAAATAAAAACCGCCATAAATAGTAAATCAAACCCCCCGTTATCACCCCCTTAGTTAGGGAAAAATAATAAAGTTAAAAAAATGTATTTATTTCCATTTTTCCATTAGGGTTAGGGCTAGGGTTAGGGCTAGGGCTGGGGCTAGGGCTGAGATTAGGGTTAGGGGTGTGTTGGGGTTCGGGTTGGAGTTAGAATTGGGGGTTTCCACTGTTTGGGCACATCAGGGGCTCTCCAAATGCAACATTGCGTCTGATCTCAATTCCAGCCAATTCTGAGTTGAAAAAGTCATATGGTGCTCCTTCCCTTCCAAGCTCTGCCATGCGCCCAAACAGTGTTTTACCCCCACATGTAGGGTATCAGCCTACTCAGGACAAATTGCAAAACAATTTTTGGGGTCCAATTTCTCCTGTTACCCTTAGGAAAATAAAAAATTGGGGGCAAAAATATCATTTTTGTGGAAAAAAATGATTTTTTTATTTTCACGTCCGAGCGTTATAAACTTCTGTGAAGCACTTGGGGGTTCAAAGTGCTCACCACACATCTAGATAAGTTCCGTGGGGGGGTCTAGTGTCCAAAATGGGGTCACTTGTGGGGAGTTTCAATAGTTTAGGTACATCAGGGGCTCTCCAAACGCACATGACACCCGCAGACCATTCCATCAAAGTCTGCATTCCAAAACGTCACTACTTCCCTTCCGAGCCCCGACGTGTCCCCATACAGTAGTTTTCTCCCACATATGGGGTGTCAGCATACTCAGGACAAATTGGACAACAACTTTTGGGGTCCAATTTCTCCTGTTACCCTTGGGAAAATAAAAAAATTGGGGACTAATTGATCATGTTTGTGGAAAAAATACGATTTTTTTATTTTCATGCCCTGGCATTATAAACTTCTGTGAAGCCCTTGGGGGTTCAAAGTGCTCACCTCACATCTAGATAGGTTCCTTAGGGGGTCTAGTTTTCAAAATGGGGTCATTTGTTGGGGGTTTCCACTGTTTAGGTACGTTAGGGGCTCTCCAAAGGCAACATGACACCCGCAGACCATTCCATCAATGTCTGCATTCCAAAACGTCACTACTTCCCTTCCGAGCCCTGACGTGTGTCCATACAGTAGTTTTCTCCCACATATGGGGTGTCAGCTTACTCAGGACAAATTGGACAACAACTTTTGGGGTCTAATTTCTCCTGTTACCCTTGGGAAAATAAAAAAAATGGTGACTAAAAGATCATGTTTGTGGAAAAAATACGAATTTTTTATTTTCACGCCCGGGCGTTATAAACTTCTGTGAAGCACTGGGGGGTTCAAAGTGCTCACCACACATCTAGATAAGTTCCTTGGGGGGTCTAGTTTACAAAATGGTGTCATTTGTGGGGGGTTTCCACTGTTTTGGTACATCAGGGGTTTTCCAATCGCGACATGATGTCCGATCTCAATTCCAGCCAAAAACGTCAAATGGCGCTGCTTCCCTTCCGAGCTCTGCCATGCGCCCAAATAGTGGTTTACCCCCACCTGTGGGGTATCAGCATACTCAGGACAAATTGCACAATAACTTTTAGGGTCCTGTTACCCTTGGGAAAATAAAAATTGGGGTGAAAAGATCATTTTTGTGGAAAAAATATGATTTTTTAATTGTACCGCTGTACGTTATAAACTTCTGTAAAGCCCTTGTGGGTTCAAAGTTCTCACCACATATCTAGATAAGTTCCTTGGGGGGTCTAGTTTCTAAAATGGGTCACTTGTAGGGGGTTCCCACTGTTTAGGTACATCAGGGACTCTCCAAACGTGACATGGCGTCCGATCTGAATTCCAGCCAATTTTGCATTGAAAAAGTCAAACGGCGCTCCTTCCATTCTGAGCTCTGCCATGCGCCGAAACAGTCGTTCCCCCCCACAAATCAGGTATCAGCGTACTCAGGATAAATTGCACAATAACTTTTGCAGTCCAATTTCTCCTGTTACCCTTGGTAAAATAAAAAAAATTGAACCTGAAGTATTTTTTTTGTGAAAAAAAGTTAGATGTTCATTTTTTTTTTAAATATTCAAAAAAATTCCTGTGACGCACCTAAAGGGTTAATAAACTTCTTGAATGTGGTTTTGAGCACCTTAAGGGGTGCAGTTTTTAGAATGGTGTCACTTTTGGGTATTTTCTATCCTATAGACCCCTCAAAGTGGCTTCAAATGTGATGTGGTCCTAAAAATAAAATGGTGTTGTAAAAATGAGAAATCGCTGGTCAACTTTTAACCCTTATAACTTCCTAACAAAAAAAAATTTTGGTTCCAAAATTGTGCTGATGTAAAGTAAACATGTGGGAAATGTTAGTTATCAAGTTTTTTGTGTGCCGTATCTCTGTGATTTAAGGGCATAAAAATTCAAAGTTGGAAAATTGCAAAATTTTCAAAATTTTTGCCAAATTTCTATTTTTTTCACAAATAAACGCAAGTTATTTGAATGAAATTTTACCACTAACATGAAGTACAATATGTCACGAGAAAACAATGTCAGAATCACCGGGATCCATGGAAGCGTTCCAGAGTTATGACCTCATAAAGGTACAGTGGTCAGAATTGTAAAAATTGGCCCGGGCATGAACGTGCAAACCACCCTTGGGGGTGAAGGGGCATGGATCTGGTCCCATTTATTAAAAAAAAAAAAAAAAAATCATTTCAAACACTATAGATTTATTCCTTTCACCTAGTGGGGCTTGGTAGCACTGCTATCCTTGTACTATAGGACTTAGGCTGCCAGAGGCACAACAGTATATCATATATGAGGGTCTCTGAGAGGGGCTATTCAATCCCATAGTCACACACTGGTCACAAGTCTTTGCCTTTCACTCAGAATTTATAAGATGGGTGAAATATTCTCTATAAAAAAAATCAACTGACAAATGGATTATTTTCCCACATATTCTTCAAATATTCTTTATTTTCCTGCAATAATTACTGTTATGAATGGGTCACCGAGGAGGATGGCGGAACAGGTTAAGCCACCAGGAAACCAGAGAGGTTGGTATCTGGGCGGATTGCAGACCCCTGATCCTATCAACACAACGAGCAGTAGCCGTGGAGCATTCCTACGATGCCCTAGGCACCTCAGCACAGCCGGAGAACTAACTAAGCCTAAAGTCAGAATGGTGAAATCTAAACTGCCCCGGAGCAGATCCCCAAAGGAATAGATAGCCCCCAAACAGATATTGTCGGTGAGGCAAGATGAAGCACAGACACAGGCAGAAAAATAGACTGAGCAAATGGTGGGGCCCAAGCTGTCTAGATAGAACAAGACAGAAAAGACACTGTCTGCAATCACACAAAAACCCTGAAAAATCCAACACATCTGATATACAAAAGACCTGAGGCCACACAACCTCACCTCCACTATATCAGCATTCTGGTGTAAACTGGGAGCAAAGCAAAGAGATACCAATACAACAGGGGACTGAACAAACTGACACAAGCTGCAACATATGGAGCGGCACCCAGTGCTTCCCCCAACAGGGAGTACGCTGAACCCTAGCAGCAAAGCAGAAAGCAAACAAAAGTACAACCAAATTAGATGCAAAGGATTAGCAAAAGAATCACTTAGCTGAACATGAAGATCAGGCAGGAGACAGAGAAACTCCAAAAGCACAAGGAGAAAAATCACCAGCAACCACCAAGGGCAGTCTGCTCAATTATATGCTCCCAGCCAGAAATCCCAGGTTCCCAATCATCATCGTCAAGTGGGGAACCTTCATCAACCTGGCCAGCTCCACTACTCCCAGTAACCACCAGAGGAAGCTCTGGCTCAGAAGTCCAAGCCAGGGAATTCACAACAAATTACTTTATGAAGACAATTCAATCAACTGCTCTGTGTATATAATATATATATATATATATTTTTTTTTTTTTTAAAGTATTATCCTAAAGTCCTGAAAAGGAATCAGTATAAAGTCTTAAAGCCTTTTCTATGACATCTTCTAAAAATAATTACTATGTGTCAAAAAAAATAATCTGTAGTCGTTAGACACTTAACATATAATATATCAACACTGTTTATAACAATATTATTCTTGTTGGAATCTCTTCTGGTCTGGCGGCTACCAACCGCTATAGACAAACATTTATTTTTAATCATAAGTTAAAATATAATAATAAAAAGGATAAAAGGACAGGGCAAGAAAACCTCCTAAAAGGGGGAGGGGAGAGAGACGCATAATGTAATGATATAAAGAAATAATGAAATAGGGACCAAAATGGAGTATACTTAAACTGATAGCAAAACCACTAGGAATAAATCAGACAAGGTGATTTTCTGGATTTGTTTTCTCATTTTGACTCTCATAGTTGTGGTCTACCTATGATATCAATTACAGGTCTCTCTCATCTTTTTAAGTGGGAGAACTTGCACAATTGGTGGCTGACTAAATACTTTTCCCCCCACTGTATTTATATAAACCCTACCCCTGCACCGTTAGATTTTCAGTTTTGATATTATCTATTACTAGCTTGGCCCGTGCAAAATTTTTGCACATTGGTCGTCGGGGGCGCATGTAATTTCAGAAAAAGCAAGCTGGTCAAATGTAAATGTATTTCATGAGCTGATGAACACAGACAGGTATTTTTATATGTAGATTGGTAATACAATAAATTGTTTTGATAAGTAGAGGCCAATAAATGTTTCCTGGTTGAGGTGCCACCTGCAGGTCATTGTGTCTTTCTACAGGTTTATGAAAATGAATGTTTAAACTGTATTTAGTGATAAAATCGTGAATGTGTGGTTTGTTTGGCTGTTTTCTTGCTGAAGGGAGCAAGTTTACCTTTCAAATGGTGTATCGTGTGTGTGTGGGGTGAAATAATCATCAAAAAAACAGTGCATGTTTACAAATGTGTTGGTGGTGTGCTTTGGGGTACTGTGGTGCTACCTGCAGGTCATTTTTCCTTACTGCAGGTTTATGAAAATTAATGTTTAAACTGTATTTTGTGATCAAATCGTGGATGTGTGGTTCATTTGGCTATTTTGTTGCTGAAGGGGGGCAAGTTTACCTTTCAAATGGTGTATCATTTGCATGTGTGGGTGCAGTATGAACGGGGATACAAAGGAATCACCGAAAAACAGTGCTTAGAAATAATAGCATAGATTTACCTCTTTAGATCACTTTTATGACCTCCACTGGTAGCACATTACATCGGCACTGTGCACTTTTTTATGCATTTGGTATAAATTTTAACCTTTTAAAATTTGATATTACTTCTACTATCCTCGTTAGTAATACTTTGTACCCTTACATTGTATTTCTTTATGCATTCAGCATAAAATTCAGTTTTGTGCATTAGATATTATTCCTAGTGGTTTTGCTATCAGTTTAAGTATACTCCATTTTTGTCCCTATTTCATTATTTTTTTTATATCATTACATTATGCGTCTCCACCCCTTTTTTTTGAGGTTTTCTTGCCCTGTCCTTTTATCCTTTTTATTATTATATTTTAACTTATGATTAAAAATAAATGTTTGTTTATAACAATATTATTCTTGTTGGAATCTCTTCTGGTCTGGCGGCTACCAACCGCTATAGACAGTGTTGATACATCTTCTAAAATTGTATACTTAACATTTGCTGAACCCTGTGATATATGAACTTAAAGATTGAATAGGGGGGAGTGAAATATGAACTTAAAGATTGAATAGGGGGGAGTGAAATGTGATCACCTAAGCAGAAGCCTCGAAATTCAAGAAATCGGGGATCCTAGGATTTTCTGGTGGAGAACTACAAGTTCCAGACTTACAGAGACGTGCTGATGACCAGTTACCATCATAGTCACAAAGGAGTTAGTTTGGACATTATAAAATACTAGATGGAGGCCCAATACCCATACCTGCCAACTTTTGGAGAAGGGAAAGAAGGAAAAAGGCTGCGACTGCGGCAAATTTTAGGCCACACCCACGACCACACACATCTCACAACTAGTCAAATCCATGTCCACGTCCAACCGCACCCATTTAGCACTGCAGATCACACTGATTGGTACTGAGGGCATAGTGGCTGGCATCATGGGCACAGTGGCTGGTACTGTTGGCACACTGACTGGTACTGAGGAAAAGATAGAACAGAGAGAGAAAAAAGAAAAGAAAAAGAGAACATAGAGGGAAAGAAATAACAGAAAGAAAGAGAGAACAGAGAAAGAAAGGAGAAAGAAACAAAGAAAGAAAGAACAGAGAGAGAAAGAAAGGGGACCAAGAAAGAGAGAAAGAGGGGAAAGAGAGAAAGAAGAAAGAAACAGAGAAAGAAAACAAGAACAGAGAGAAAGAAAGAAAGAGGAGACAGAAAGAGAGAAAGAAAGAACAGAGGGAGAGAAAGAAAGAACCGAGAGAAAGAGGGGAAAGAAAGAACTGAGAGAAAGGAAGGAACAGAGAGAGAGAAAGAAAGACCAGAGAGAGAAAGATTAGAGAGAGAAAGAAAAAGATTAGAGAGAGGGGAAAGAAAAAAAGCAGAGACAAAGAAAGAAAAAGAAAGAAAGAGGGGAAAGAAATAAACAGAGAGAAAGAAAGAACAGTAAGAAAGAAAGAGGGAACAGAAAAAAAGAACAGAGAGAGGTAAAAAAGAAAGGGAAAAGATAAAGAAAACAGAGAGGGAGAGAGAATGAAAGAACAGAGAGAAAGAGGGGAAAGAAAGAACAGAGAAAGAAAGAATGAAAGAAAGAAAGAAAGAGGGGAAAAGAAAGAAACAGAGAGAGAAAGAACAGAGAGAAAGAAAGAGGGAACAGAGAGAGAAAAAAAGAATTGAGAAAGAAACAAAGAACAGAGAAGGAGAAAGAAAGAACAGAGAGAGAAAGAACAGAGAGAAAGAAAGGAAGAACAGAGAAAGAACAGAGAGAGAAAGAAAGAGGGGAAAGAAAGAAACAGAGAGAAAGAAAAAACAAAGAAAAAGAAAGCAGGGACAGAAAAACATAACAGATAAAAAAAGAAAGGGGAAATAAAGAGAACAGAGAGAAAGAAAGAGGGGAAAGAAAGAAACAGAGCGAGAGAAAGAAAGAACAGAGAAAGACAGAGGGGACAAAAAAAGAACAGAGAGAAAAAAAGAAAGGGGAATGAAAGAACAGAGGGAGAGAGAAAGAAAGAGGGGAAAGAAAGACAACAGAGAAAGAAAGCAGAAAAAAAGGAAGAACAGAGAGAAAGAACAGAGAGCAAGAGAGGAAATAAAGAACAGAGAGAAAGAAAGAGGGGAAAGAAAGAACAGAGAAAGAAAGGGGACAAAAAAGAACAGAGAGAAAAAAAGAAAGAGGGGAATGAAAACAGAGGGAGAAAGAAAGAGGGGAAAGAAAGAGAACAGAGAAAGAAAGCAGAAAAAAGGAAGAACAGAGAGAAAGAAAGAACAGAGAGCAAGAGAGGAAATAAACAGAGAGAAAGAAAGAGGGGAAAGAAAGAACAGAGAAAGAACAGAGAGAGAAAGAAAGATTAGAGAGAAAGAAAGACGAGAGAAAGAAACAGAGAGATAAAGAAATAAAGATTCTATAAAGATACTATAGCAGCCCGGCTCCAAATGTAGAGCCCACCTGAGCCTCTCGGTGCAGGACATATCATGATCCACTCACATGGTCAACATCCCCGAGTACAAGGGGATCCCGCTGTCTGCGGAGGACAATGTGATGGATCTGAAGCATTCCCTGAAGTGCCTCCATGGTTCCATAACAATCTCCTCCCGAAATTACCTCATTTCCTGTCTTCCAGCATGTCACTTCCAGTGGAACGTCACGTGCGAATTTTAAAATGCTCCTCGGGGCTCCGACATGTACTCCTGTGTCCACGGGAAAAGTAACCTCCCGGCCGGGGCAATGGGGCAGGCTCAAAATCAGGACTGTCCTGCTGAATCCGGAACTGTTGGGAGATATGAATGCTACCCACCATACACCTTGTACACACATGGCTCCGCACACCTCATATACACACGGTTCCGCTTTGTATGCCTCGAACACATGGCTCCGCTCTGTACACCTTGCGCACACACATGGCTCCACTCCGTAAACCTCGTACACATGCGGCTCTGCTCAGTACACCTTGTACAGACGCGCCATGCTCTGTACACCTTGTACACACATGACTCCACTCCGTAAACCTTGTAAACATGCGGCTTTGCTCCATACACCTCATACACTCCTTGTGTTTCCTCCCGCTACTAATGTACCTATACCCGACATTGCCATTTCCGTCTGTGGTTCCACTATTACTCCTCAGCAACATGCTCGCTGTCTTGGGGTCATACTTGATTCCGAGCTTTCCTTTGCCCCCCACATTCGATCACTGGCTCGCTCTTGTCATCTGCACCTCAAAAACATTTCTAGAATTCGACCTTTTCTTACTTTTGACTCTGCAAAAACTCTTACTGTTTCTCTTATTCATTCTCGTCTCGACTATTGTAACTCTCTTCTAATCGGTCTCCCTCTTACAAAACTCTCCCCTCTCCAATCTGTCTTGAATGCTGCAGCCAGGATCATATTCCTCACCAATCGTTACACCGATGCCTCTACCTTGTGCCAGTCATTACACTGGCTACCTATCCACTCCAGAATTCAGTATAAACTTATTACCCTCACCCACAAAGCCCTCCATGGCTCAGCACCACCCTACATCTCCTCCCTTGTTTCAGTATACCACCCTACCCGCGCCCTCCGTTCTGCTGATGACCTGAGGTTGGTATCCTCAATAGTCAGAACCTCCCACTCCCGTCTCCAAGACTTTACACGTGCCGCGCCAATTCTTTGGAATGCACTTCCCAGGTCAATACGATTAGTCCCCAATCCCCACAATTTTAAGCGTGTCCTGAAAACGCATTTATTCAGACTGGCCTATCGCCTCAACACATTAACCTAACCTATCCCTGTGTGGCAGAGCCAAAAGTTTTACCATAACCAGGTTCCCAGCATCATGTTCCCACATGCTTTATGCATCCATTAGCCCTCTGTGTCTGTACTGTTACACACTTAACATTATGGCTGGTCCATACAATCAGGGCAACTGTTACCACCCACCTTTCGTGTCTACCTCTTTCCTCATAGACTGTAAGCTTGCGAGCAGGGCCCTCACTCCTCTTGGTATTTGTTATAATCTACTGTATGTGATTATTGTTATGCTGTAATGTCTATTGTCTGTACAAATCCCCTCTGAAATGTAAAGTGCTGCGGAATATGTCGGCGCTATAAAAATAAAATTTATTATTATTATTATTATTATTACACACGCGGTTCCGGTCCGTACACCTCGTGCACACGCGGCTCCGCTCCATACACACTCAGCTCCATTCCGTACACCCCGTACACACATGGCTCTGCTCCACTCCATGCACACACGGCTCAGCTCTGTACACTTATTACACACAGGGCTTCGTTTCGTACGCCCCACGCACACGCAGCTCTGCTCCATACAACCCGTACACACATGGCTCCGCTCCGTACACACACGGCTCCGCTCCATACACACACTGCTCCACCCCATACACACATGGCTCTGCTCAGCTCCGTAAACACACAGTGCAGCTCCGTACACTTTGTACACACGCACCTCCGCTCCGTACACCTCGTACACACGCGGCTCTGCTCTGTACACCTCGTACACACAACTCCGCTCTGTACACCTTGTACACACGCGGCTCCGCTCCGTACACCTTGTACACACGCGGCTCCGCTCCGTACACCTCGTGCACACACGGCTCTGCTTCATACACACGGCTCCGCTCCGTACACCTCGTACACATGCGGCTCCGCTCCATACACCTCGTACACACACGGCTCCACTCCATACACACATAGCTCCACTCCGTATACACACGGCTCCACTCTATACACCTCGTACACACGCGGCTCCGCTCCGTGCACATCGTACACATGACTCCACTCCATACACTCACGGCTCTTTACACCTTGTACACGCACGGCTCTGCTACATCCACCCTGTAAACCCCTCCTGACCCCACACATAAACTTCCCTCATCCAGCACCATGACGACCAGCACAGCAGAGCCCTGCATACACCAAGGCTCCTGATCATGTGACCCCTAACTCCTCCCCTCCTGTGACCTCATCACAGGTCCTGTGCGCACAGAAGAGACCAGCCTAGCGATGTCATTGCAGGCTGTGAGGGGCTGCAATGGGTCTCTGGGAAGGCGAGGAGGGGGTGCAGGGTGGGGCGTGCGGCTTATCTCCCTTCAGTGCGGGAAAAATATAGTCCCGGGTGGGGCAAAAACGGCACTGTCCCGCTGAATTCGGGACGGTTGGAGGCTATGCATACCAAATCTCCTGGGCAGGGGAGGAAGCAAAAGACAATACTGACATCACAGCAGGAGATCGCAGAGGATACATTCTGTGAGGTAAAATATTTTTTAAAAACAGTCAGTGAAATATTTTACCTCACAAAATGAATCCACTGTGATCCCCTGCTGTAATGTCAGTATTGTCTTTTGTTTCCTCCCCTGCCCAGGAGATGTGGTATGCTCCATACACGGTCAGACACACTCAAGGTCTGACCGTGTACAGATCATACCACAGCTCCTAGGCAGGGGAGGAGGCAAAAGACAATACTGACATCACAGCAGGAGATCGCAGAGGACACATTTTGTGAGGCAAAATATTTTTTAAAAACAGTCAGTGAAATATTTTACCTCACAAAATAAATCCTCTGTGATCCCCTGCTGTAATGTCAGTATTGTCTTTTGCTTCCTCACCTGCCCAGGAGATGTGGCATGCTCGGTACCCGGACAGACACAGTCAATTTTTAAAATTAAGTTTCGTTCATGCACTGCGCATGAGTGATTAGCGCAGGGGCAGTGAATCAGACCACCGCCATCTTTGTGCAGAAAGCTGCGGTCACATTAAAACTGTGCATGCGCTCCTACTGTACAAAGATGGCGGCAGTCAGTGAATAATTCGGCTGATCCCGGCGGCAGCGTGTTCATGACGGTGTTCCACTGGTGGCACCGCGCAAGAGGCTGCGTGAGTCTGAGTGTGAGAGTGTGTGTGTGTGTGGTGCGTACGGCATATAGAGTGTGTGTCAGTGTGGTGCGACGGTGTTCCGCTGGTGGTACCACGCAATAGGTTGGTACCAGCAGCAGTTTCCATATTGAGTATGTCCTAATCTGATCGTCAAAATAGGATACGGTCTGAGTCTCGCTGATCTACTTCTCAGATCCATGATTTTCATGGATATGTGAATGGATATATGATACTCTTTTGATAAAAAAATGGCACACGAACATTTCACACAAATGTGAGAATGTGGCCTAAGGGAGGTCGCTTTATAACAAATAACAGAATTACTCCAAGTTACTGTTAGTCGTCGGGTTCCGGCCGCTGCACAGCAGGAATCCCGAGCCTTGCATTCAGCGGTCTCCCATTCCTCTCCGGCCGCACAGGAGGCTGCTCAGACCAGCTCTGTAGGCTAGGTTGCTGCTGCCACCTCTGGTCCAGCTATAGCAAAACATGCTGGTCAGCATCGAGCTACTCCAGGGACTAAGTCCTCCTTTCGGTCCACTGAGCATGCCGTTGGACGATCTCTCATTGGAGATCGGAGGTCACATGCTCAGGTCCTTCTCCGGCTCGGATTGGACCATCACTAGGGTCTGGAAGGTCCTTGAAGGACGCGGCTATAAAAGAACTGCATGGCCGCACGGCCATGCGCTAGTATAGACTCAAATAGTTTGGAGTGTATGATGATGGATGCATGTATCTGGTGACTGACTCATTATGAAACCCCTTCGTTGGTAGGGTTTAGAGTCCGAGTCAGCGCCTGTCAGTGGCTAGTCTATAGGCCACAGTGCATACCAGCCGTCTGCACACTAGCGTCCGATGGTGTCGCCCACTGCAGGGCACTATCGAACAGCAGCAAGTGACAGCCACGCCGGGGCAACGCCTTGCGCAACCTGTGCGCTTATCTGGCCCAACCCAGGGCGATTAGTGGCGTCCACCTGAGCGGCACTGTGCACACTTGCACGTGTTATTTATTAAATCCTTGCTGGCATCGCGGTCACGGTGTCGAGCGCTAGCGGTCTAGAGGGACTTCAGTCCTGCGGCCTAAGGGCTGAGTTCTGTGACTATACGCTAGCGCTCACACTGCCGAGCTCTGTGAGCAATAACAGGCTACAGCATTTATTATTTGCCGGTTGTGCAGCTCTGTGAGATAACAGAGTCTGCCTCTGTACACATTGGGTGAGGTTAACCCCGTGTGTTCCGTTATTATACCGCCATATCGCATCCGCCATTACCGAGCAGCAGTTAACACCTCTGCATGGTGGACCCCGGGTTGCGAACGCACCTAAATATCATCTTTATTATTTGGTGCGTTCCACCAGCCCATAACATTATACTACCACCAGGGTCTGGCTAGTAATGGCGGACGAACAGCGACTGCTGCAGTACATCCGGCAGCTGCAGGGCAGGTTGGCGGCTCTAGAGCGTTCAGCCTCAGCTGCGGATGTTACTGCGGTCGCTGTTCAGGCAGCCACGGAGGCTGTCTCCCATGTGACCACTGCCATTCTTGCCCCGACTTTGTCCCGCCTCCCACTGCCCAAGAAGTTCTCGGGCTATAGTGCTTCTTGTAGGGGTTTTGCGAGCCAGTGCTCTATACAACTGGAGCTGCTCTCAGCATGATTCCCCTCCGAGCGGGCTAAGGTGGGATTCATTATCTCCCTCTTGTCGGGAAGGGCTTTGGAGTGGGCCACACCGCTGTGGGAGTGGGGTGATCATGTGGTGCAGAGTGCCTCGCAGTTCTTGGGCACTCTGAAGCAGGTCTTCTTGGTACCACGAGTCACCCATGACACCACGCTCCGGCTGCTGGCATTGTCACAGGGCTCATCCATGATCAGCCACTTTGCCATCCAGTTCCGGACGCTGGCCTCGGAGTTAGAGTGGCCAGGTAAGGTCCTCATACCGGCATTCTGGAGAGGATTGGCTGACCATGTGAAGGATGCTCTGGCCACCAGGGAGATTCCCGCTACATTGGAGGAGCTTATCACCGTCTCCATCCGTATAGACCTTCGCTTTGCCAAGCAAAGGTTGGAGCAGTCCCAGTGTAGGCAGAGGTTTAGGTTGGCACCCAGTTTTTCTGAACCTCTGGAACCTCCCGATCGGGTGTCCGAGCGTCAGGGGGCTTCCCGTAAGGGATCCAGGCCCCAGTCCGCTCGAGCTCCTGTGACCTGTCTTGGTTGCCGGGAGTCCGGTCACTTTGCCAACTGGTGCCCACAGCGGCTGGAAAACGCTCGCCTCTAATGGCCGTAGGAGGAGGCTCACTAGAACCCGCGCCGTTTTCCTCCAAGTTGTCCTTAAAGGGGACACTTGAGTTAGGTTCTTCCACTCTGGCGGTGGAGGTTTGCATGGATTCCGGAGCGGTGGGCAATTTTATGTCATCTGCCTTCATCAACGGCACGCAATACCACTGGTTATGATGTCTAAGCCAGTCACCATCAGAGTAGTGAACGGCGCAACTCTGTCCTCACAGATTACCCACCAAACCGCTCCACTGATACTCTCGGTGTCTCCATCTCATCAGGAGATGCTATCCCTCCTCGTCATGCCCGAGGGTATTGACCAGGTCCTTCTAGGGCAGTGTTTCTCAACTCCAGTCCTCAAGACCCACCAACAGGTCATGTTTTCAGGATTTCCTTAGTATTGCCCAGGTTATGGCATTAATGCTTGAGCCGGTGTTGAAATTATCCCCTGTGCAATACTAAGGATATCCTGAAAACTTGACCCGTTGGTGGGTCTTGAGGACTGGAGTTGAGAAACACTGTTCTAGGGGTTCCCTGGTGGCGGTATCACTCTCCCCATATAGAGTGGTCCTCGGGGAGAATTCTTGGTTGGAGTAAGTCATGTGAGGGTAGATGTCTGAGGGAGTGCGTCCAGGTTGCCTCCACCGAGGTCCCCGCAGATCTTTCCTTGCTTCCCAAACACTATCAACAGTATGCGGACGTGTTCTCCAAAAAGGCGGCGGAGACCCTTCCACCGCATCACCCCTAGGACTGTCCTATTGAGCTCTTGCCTGGTGCTGAGCCTCCCCGGGGTCAAGTCTATCCCATATCTCTCCTGGAGACAGAGGCCATGTCTCAATACATCAGGGAGAATCTGGCAACAGGATTCATTAGAAAGTCAGTGTCACCAGCGGCGGCGGGATTCTTCTTCGTCCAGAAGAAGAGTGGGGAACTACGTCCTTGCATCGATTACAGGGGTCTTAATGCCATCACCGTTAAGAATAAGTATTATCTGCCCCTGATATCGGAGCTGTTTGATAGGCTACAGGGAGCGAGAGTGTTCACCAAACTTGATCTGCGGGGGGCTTACAACCTGATTTGCATCCGTGATGGGGACGAATGGAAGACGGCATTTAACACCAGGGATGGGCACTATGAATACCTGGTGATGCCCTTCGGGCTCTGTAATGCCCCGGCCTTCTTCCAAGACTTTGTGAACGATATCTTCCGGGATATGCTTACCACCTCGGTAGTACTCTATCTGGATGATATTCTCATCTACTCTCCAGATATTGACTCCCACCGGAGAGATGTTTGCAAAGTTTTCGACCTCCTGCGGGCAAACTCCCTCTATGCCAAATTGGAAAAGTGTGTGTTTGAGCAGGAGTCCTTGCCTTTCCTGGGCTATATCATCTCCGCCCAGGCGGTGATGGATTGGCAGGAACCCCATTTTCTCAAAGCTCTGGAGCGCTTTATGGGGTTCATAAATTACTATCGCCAATTCATCTCCCACTTCTTGACTTTGGTAACGCCCTTGGTAGCCATCACCAAGAAGGGTGCAAACCCCAAGTTGTGGTCGGAACCTGTCTCCAAGACCTTCTCCTCTTTTAAATCCCATATTCGCTAGCGCTCCCATCCTACATCGCCCCGATGTGGATAAACCCTTCATTTTGGAGGTGGATGCCTCTTCCGTCGGTGCTGGGGTGGTCCTGTTCCGAAAGGGCTCGCAAGGTCGGAAGCATCCATGCTTCTTCTTCTCCAAGACCTTCACACCAGAGGAGAGGAATTATTCCATCGGGGACAGGGAGTTGCTAGCAATGAAGTTGGCATTTTCAGAGTGGAGACACCTCCTGGAGGGGGCTCGCCACCCTTTCCAGGTGTTCACCGACCACAAGAACTTGGTTTATCTCCAAACAACTCAGCAGCTGAATTCTCACCAGGCCAGATGGTCCTTGTTCTTCTCTCGATTCCACTTCACCCTGCATTTTCTCTCCGGGGAGAACATCCGGGCCGATGCTCTCTCCCGCTCCGTGGTGTCATCGGAGGAGGAGGAGCCTCGGCTGATAGTCCCATCTGAGAGCCTGAGGACTGTGGCTCTGGTCGCCCTTGAGTCTGTACCTCCGGGCAAGACTTTTGTCCATGCCCGTCTGCGACCGGAGGTCCTCTCTTGGGCTCATTCTTCCAGGGTGGGTGGACATTTTGGGACCAAACGGACCTCTGAGCTTCTGGTGAGGACATACTGGTGGCCGCATATAGCCCATGACGTCAGGGACTATATTCAGGCGTGCGTCTCTTGCGCCCAGAATCGGTCCTCTCGGCAGCGGCTCACTGGGCTACTCTACCCCCTGCCGGTAGCGGACAGGCCCTGGGAGATGGTTAGTATGGAATTTGTGGTGGGACTGCCCAAGTCCAGTGGCAGCACCAACATTTTGGTTGTCACCGACCATTTCTCCAAGATTGTGCATCTGGTACCACTCTCTCGGCTACCTTCTGCACGGGGTCTGTCAGCGTTGTTTATTAAGCATGTTTTCTGCCTGCACGGCATGCCGGATAAGATTGTCAGCGACCGGGGTCCTCAGTTTGCGTCTCGGTTCTGGAGAGAGCTCTGTTCCCTGCTCAGCATTGAGCTAAATCTCTCCTCGGCTTATCATCCCGAGACGAATGGGTTGGTAGAGAGAGCCAACCAGACCCTGGTCACATATCTACGACATTTTGTCTTGGCCAGGCAGGATGACTGGGCATCCTTGCTGCCGTGGGTGGAGTTCGCTTTGAACAACGCTGTGGACAACTCCACCAGTCAGACCCTATTCCTCCTAAACTACAGCCAGCATCTGCGCATCCCTGTGCCCATGCCCGTGTCATCCACCGACTCTAGGGTGGCAGACTGGGTGGTGGAGGCACGTGACATTTGGGATCGCACTCAGGATGCTATCCGGGCCTCCAAGGAGACAATGAGGACCGCTGCTGATGCACACCGGCGCCCTGCTCCGACCTTTGCCCCAGGCGACTTAGTGTGGCTCTCCGCCCGAAATATCAGGCTGCGGGTTGAGTCCACTAAGTTCGCACCTCGCTACATTAGCCCCTTCAAGGTCCTTGAGCAGATCAACCCTGTGGTCTACCGTTTGGCCCTTCCACCACACTTGGCAATCTCTGACACATTCCACATGTCCCGGTTCTCCGAGTCATCTGCCAGGACATCAGACTTGTCTTCGAACGAGTTGTAGGTCAATGCCATTGTGGGATGCAAGGTGATGCGGGGCAAAAAGTTTTATTTGGTAGAGTCATGGTCCAGAGGCTCGGACCTGGGAGCCAGTGGAGAACACATGCAGCATTTGAGTGTAGCGAGGCTCAGAGAGGAGGGGGTGTAATGTTAGGCGTCGGGTTCCAGCCACTGCACAGCAGGAATCCTGAGCCTTGTATTCGGCGGTCTCCCATTTCTCTCCGGCCGCACAGGAGGCTGCTCAGCAGACTCGTCGATCCAGGTGCTCTGCTCAGACCAGTTCTGTAGCCTTGGTTGCTGCTGCCACCTCTGGTCCAGCTATAACAACACATACTGGTCAGCAGCGAGCTACTCCAGGGACTAAGTCCTCCTTTCGGTCCACTGAGCATGCCCGTGGGACGATCTCTCATTGGAGATCAGAGGTCACATGCTCAGGTCCTTCTCCGGCTCGGATTGGACCATCCGGAGGGTCAGGAAGGTCCCGGAAGGACGCAGCTATAAAAGAGCCGCATGGCTGCACGGCCATGCGCTAGTATAGACTCAAATAGTTTGAAGTGTATGATGAAGGATGCATGTATCTGGTGACTGACTCATTATGAAACCCCTTCCCTTTTGATACGTATGTTGGTAGGGTTTAGAGTCCGAGTCAGCGCCTGTCAGTGGCTAGTCTATAGGCCACAGTGCATACCAGCCGTCTGCACACTAGCGTCCGATGGTGTCGCCCACTGCAGGGCACTATCGAACAGCAGCAAGTGACAGCCACGCCGGGGCAACTCCTTGCGCAACCTGTGCGCTTATCTGGCCCAACCCAGGGCGATTAGTGGCGTCCACCTGAGCAGCACTGTGCACACTTGCACGCGTTAGTTATTAAATCCTTGCTGGCATCGCGGTCGCGGTGTCGAGCGCTAGCGGTCTAGAGGGACTTCAGTCCTGCGGCCTAAGGGCTGAGTTCTGTGACTATACGCTAGCGCTCACACTGCCGAGCTCTGTGAGCAATAACAGGCTACAGCATTTATTATTTGCCGGTTGTGCAGCTCTGTGAGATAACAGAGTCCGCCTCTGTACACGTTGGGTGTGGTTAACCCCGTGTGTTCTGCTATCATACTGCCATATCGCGTCCGCCATTACCGAGCAGCAGTTAACACCTCTGCACGATGGACCCCAGGTTGCAAACGCACCTAAATGCCATCTTTATTATTTGGTGCGTTCCGCCAGCCCGTAACAGTTACACAATACAGATACAGAATAATACATCCAGTGACCGCTCCATCTGGTTAGACCTTGACATCTCTCAGTAATGACTCGTCTTGTCACGAAGATCACCGCAGCCCTGAAAAAAAATCAAGGTTATATATATTGGAGATCCTAAATAAAAATTCTACTGCACAACGCCCCTGAATACAAATATATGCTCCACCATTAATATACTATTAAATAGGAAAATAAACAAAGATACTTCACACATAAATCGACCAATCCATGTATGCCCAGTAGCCATGTCAAGGCAATCTTCTTTGCTGGAGACCTAACCTAATATGTTTCCTCTCCTGGGCTGATACTCAAAAATGTAGGTTGTGCAGCACCCTGCTGTGATTAAAACCGCCATTGGCTGATGAGTGGAGTGCTCGTCCAGAGAGGCAATGTATATAAATATTAAAAGACTGAACATCACTTCCAAACAGAATACTGGTCTGAACAGGTGCTTACTAAGAGTAGCCATCTCCATACATAGCTAACAAATACATGGATTGGCCAATTTATTTTTCTTCATTTTTTCCTAGCTTCTAGAGCAGTAATGCAATTCCAATTTCATATATTTCATGTTAACATAAAATAACGCTACAGAGTGTTACTTTATTTGTTAAGTAATATACTATTACCCATGCACCATTCAAAATATAGCACTGTGCCCCCCATTAACTATGATTTTCACTATTCAATAAATATAAATTAATCAGTCACTGTCACTAACCCCCAATTCATGTTAAGGATATTTGCATGTTGCATTTTTACGAATTGATTTGTTGCAGAAAGTAAGCAATAAAATTACATGTCATAAATGTGTATTGTATTCAGTGTTCTTCCTGCCAACACATAAGGCTTTTCTGCTGAAAATCCTGAAGGTGTGCACATATCCTTAGTCTCTGTCCCCCAAAATTAATTCAATTAATTATAGGTTTATAGGTTCCTGTATATTGCCCCTTCATTCATCATGAGTTCCCAATAGCGTAAAAATGGATTGAAGGGGGGGGGGGGTTAGAGAAATAATCAGGGTCTTATATGGAATTGGTAGGTGTGGGAGGATGCGATCAGGTAATCTGTCCATGCACCCCCAGGGGCCTCAGGCTCTAAGCGACTGGCCATCCCCAATATGCATAATGTGAAAACACTATGGCAATGTCACGCTTCTCTGATTTTGGGAAGACAATTGCTGGCTGAGCAGTGTTATTCATATGGTTTGTAGTGTCTTGACCTAGAATTGCAGGAAAGTATAGCACGGTATAGGCATTTAGTCTACTAACTAGTTTAATGTGCAAAGTTTCTGCACCTATCAAGCTTGAACTACAGTGGCTTGAGAAAGTATTTGTCCCCTTGGCTTTTTACCTTTTTTACATTACAATCTGTGATTAAATATTTTTGTAATCCGATTTGTGTGTCATGTATCAGCACTAAATAGTCTAAGTTGGTGAATTAAAGTGAGAAAAATAAAACCTTAAATAAAATTTATGGGATCAAATAACTAAAAATTGTCATGTGCATATATATTTATTCATCCCTTTTGCTATAAACTCCAAAAATTTCTTGTGCAAGCAATTCCCTTCATAAGTCACATGCTTAATGATAGGACATCCGCCTGTGTGCAATCTAAATGTCACGTGTCTGTCACTATATACACTTTATCTTTTCTGAAAGGCCACAGAGGCTACAATACCATTAAAAAGAGGCACCACTAACCAAACTCCACCATGAAGACCAAGGAGATCTCCAAACAAGTAAGGGACAAAGTTGTTGAGAAGTACAAGTCAGGGTTGGGTACTAAAAAAAAATATATCCTAATCTCTGATGATTCCCTGGAGCACCATCAAATCCATTATCATCAAATGGAAAGAACATGCTACCACAATAAACCGGCCAAGAGAGGACCGCCCACCAAAACTCTCAGCCTGGGCAAGGACAGCATTAATCAGAGAGGAAGCACAGAGACCAAAGGTAACCCTGAAGGAGCTGCAGAGTTTCCAAGCAGAGACTGGAGTATCTGTCCATATAACCACAATAAGCCGTACTGCTATGAGTTCATTTTCCCCTTCACCATTGAGGTCTGATGAACTCCCTCTTCTGGTGAAGGAAGGTAGTGAGGCTGATTACCAAGCACCTGAGCTGGGAGAGGATGACTGGGCGACGGGGATCTCTGACTGGATATAAGGCAGCCGACGCCCTTCTGCCTCGCTGGTGATTTCTCTGTGGAATTCTAGGAGACCAGTCTGATTCCTGCTCCTCAAAAGCTAAGTTTTCTGCTTTGCCTTTTTGCATTTGTGTTTTGGTTTTAGTTTGCCTTGCTTTTCTGGATTCTGCCATTCCCTGCTGGGGTGAGCTGAATTCCTTTTTGTCGGTTTGCTCTGTCTTCAGAAAACACCTGAGTACTGACATAGTCTTTTTGAAGCCTAGCGTCTTCAGGGTCTTTTTCCCTGTCAGTCTGTTGGCTCTTATTTTGATAGGGTTTTTCACGGATTGCAGACAGCAGCCTTCCTATCCTGTCCTATCTAGTTAGCTTGGGCCCCATCATTTGCTCAGTCTATCTTTCTATCTGTGTTAGTGTTTTTTCTTCTTGCTTCACCGTCATTATATGTTGGGGGCTGCCTATTGCTTTGGGGTCTGCTCTGGGGCAGTTTAGATTTCCCTTTCTGTCTTTAGGCTAGGCAGTTCTCCGGCTGTGATCGAGGGGTCTAGGGCATCGTAGGAACCCCCCACGGCTACTGCTAGTTGTTGTTGATAGGTTCAGGGGTCTGCAATCCGATAGCTGCCAACTTCTCTGGTTTTCTGGACTTCGCTAGCATTTCTGTTTTTGCCTCCTACGGTGACTCATTCATAACAGAATCACCAGCCTTACGCAAATCCTAGGGTACTCAATAGCAGGAAAGAATTAAAAAAAAAAAAAAAGTGTGTATATTTTTTCCTCTATATCTCTGAGGCCGTAGGGGGAATTTTTTTTTCTCTCAATGGAGATAAAGCAATTGTCTGATCGTGTGGAGCAGCTCGCTGCGGAAATGCGGGGAATTTCCGCCTACCTTGCTCATTCACATGCTGCTGAACCAAAGATCCCTACACCTGATGTTTTTTTGGGGATCGGTCTAAATTTTTGAATTTCAAAAATAATTGTAAATTATTTTTTGCCTTGAAGCCTAACTCGTCAGGGAGCTCCGCGCAGCAGGTTAAAATTGTCATCTCTTTGCTGCGTGGCGATCCCCAGGATTGGGCGTTTTCTTTGAAACCTGATGATCCTAGTCTGACTAATGTGAATGCATTTTTTCAAGCCTTGGGGTTGTTGTATGACGAACCTAATGCTATTGATCAGGCTGAAAAGACCCTGTTGGCATTGAGCCAGGGTCAAGATTCTGCAGAATTGTACTGTCAAAAATTCCGAAAGTGGGCGGTCCTTACTGCCTGGAATGATAATGCCTTGGCTGCTCTCTTTCGGACGGGTTTGTCAGAAGCCGTAAAAGATACTATGGTGGGATTTCCTGTTCCCTCTGGTCTGGACGATTCTATGTCATTAGCCATTCAGATTGATCGGCGTTTACGTGAACGCAGGACTGCACGAGAGGTGTGGCCACCTGTTGAACAAGTGTCTGAACCTATGCAATGTGATAGAGTTTTGTCCAGGGAGCAACGTCAGGAGTTCAGAAAGCGTAATAAGCTGTGTTTTTTTTGTGGAGATGCCTTGCATATTATTTCTGTCTGTCCTAAACGAGAGATACGTTTTGCACACACGTTTTCTGTGGGTGGTGTTCAACCTAAGTTTCTTCTGGCAATTACTCTGATCTGCTCCCTGTCCACATTTTCCGCCAAGGCTTTTGTGGATTCGGGAGCAGCCCTGAACCTAATGGACTTGGATTTTGCTAAACGTTGTGGATTTCCTATGACACCTCTGCGGACGCCTATCCCTTTGAGGGGGATTGATGCTACTCCTTTGGCGAAAAATAAACCTCAGTTTTGGACCCAGGTGGTAATGCGGGTCGCTCCAAACCATCAAGAAAATTGCAGATTTTTGGTGTTGCATAATTTGCATGATACCATTGTTCTGGGGTTTCCCTGGTTGCAAATTCATAATCCAGTTTTGGACTGGAAATCTGTGTCTGTGGTGAGTTGGGGTTGTCGGTGTGCCCTTAGTGAGGCTCCGGTTTTTTCCACTTCTCCTCAGTCGCATGATGTTCCTGACTATTTGGCGGACTTTTATGATGTATTTAGTGAGAATGAGTCTGCGTCTTTGCCTCCTCATAGGAGTTATGACTGTGCAATTGAACTGAGCCCGGGGTGTAAATTTCCCAAGGGTCGGCTCTTCAATTTATCTGTACCCGAGCACGAGGCTATGCGATCCTATATTAAGGAGGCATTGGAGAAGGGTCATATTAGACCATCCTCTTCACCATTAGGTGCTGGGTTTTTTTTCGTGGCCAAAAAGGATGGTTCATTAAGGCCTTGTATTGATTATCATGCCCTCAACAAAATTACTATTAAATATCAGTATCCGTTAACCCTGATTTCGGATCTATTCTCCAGAGTTAAAGGTGCTTGCTGGTTTACCAAGCTTGACCTCAGGGGGGCGTATAATCTTATCCGCTTTAAGCATGGGGATGAATGGAAGACAGCGTTTAATACTCCAGAGGGACATTTTGAGTACCTGGTGATGCCTTTTGGGCTCACTAATGCCCCTTCTGTCTTCCAGTGCTTCATGAACGACATTTTCCGAGACTTTGTGGATAAATTTTTGATTATCTATCTGGATGATATTTTGATCTTCTCCAAGGATTGGGATTCTCATGTGGAACATGTTCGGACGGTGTTCCGGATCTTGAGGGAGAATTCCCTGTATGTCAAAGGATCAAAATGCCTTTTTGGGGTACAGAGGATTTCATTTTTGGGATTTATTTTGTCTCCGTCAACTATTGAAATGGATCTGGCCAAGGTACAGGCCATTTATATTTGGGTTCAGCCCACTTCTTTGAAGGCCCTTCAGAAGTTTTTGGGTTTTGCTAATTTTTATCTGAAATTTATAGCAAAATTTTCTAGTATTGCCAAGCCATTGACTGATCTGACTAAGAAGGGTGCTGATGTGTTGAATTGGTCTCCGGAGGCTGTTTCTTCCTTTCAGGAGCTGAAGCGAAGATTCACTTCTGCCCCGGTTTTGCGGCAACCTGATGTCTCACTCCCGTTCCAGGTAGAGGTGGACGCTTCTGAGATTGGTGCAGGAGCTGTTTTGTCCCAAAAGGGTCCTGTAACATCTAAAATGAATCCCTGTGCTTTCTTTTCCCGAAAGTTCTCCCCATCTGAACGTAACTATGATGTGTGGAATCGGGAACTGTTGGCCATGAAATGGGCATTTGAGGAGTGGAGACATTGGTTGGAGGGAGCTAAACATCAAGTCGTGGTCCTCACTGACCACAAGAATTTGATTTACCTGGAGTCGGCCAAACGCTTGAACCCTAGACAGGCTAGATGGGCCTTGTTTTTTACACGTTTTGATTTTGTGGTCTCTTTTCTTCCTGGCACCAAGAATGTCAAGGCTGACGCTCTTTCTAGGAGCTTCTTCGCTGATTCTCCTGTGGTGACCAAGCCTGCTACCATCTTAGGCGAAGGGGTAGTTCTTTCTGCCATCTCACCCGATTTGAGACGTGCTCTGGAAGAGTTCCAGGAGGACAAACCTGAGCGTTGTCCCAGTGGAAAGTTGTATGTTCCTGACCAGTGGAAGAAGAGAGTGATGTCTGAAGTTCATTGCTCTGCATTGGCTGGTCATCCAGGTATTTTTGGTACTAGAGATCTGGTGAGTCGGTCTTTTTGGTGGCCTTGTCTCGTGATGTCAGGAATTTTGTGCAGTCCTGTGGGACTTGCTCCCGGTCTAAACCTTGTTCTCGCTCTAGTGGGTTGTTGATGCCTTTGCCGGTCCCCAGGAGGCCATGGACCCATATTTCAATGGATTTCATCTCTGATATGCCTGTCTCTCAGAGAATGACTGTTATTTGGGTGATTTGTGATTGGTTCTCTAAGATGGTTCATCTTGTACCACTCCCTAAGTTGCCATCTTCTTCTGAGTTGGTGCCCCTGTTTTTGCAACAGGTGGTTCGCTTGCACGGGATTCCTGAGAACATTGTATCTGACAGAGGAGTTCAGTTTGTGTCTAGATTTTGGAGGACGTTCTGTTCCAAGCTGGGAATTCAGTTGTCCTTCTCCTCTGCGTTTCACCCTCAGACCAATGGGCAGACAGAGAGAACAAACCAGACCTTGGAGTCGTATTTGAGATGTTTTATTTCCGCTGATCAGGATGATTGGGTTTCATTTTTGCCCTTGGCCGAATTTGCTTTAAATAATAGAGCTAGTTCTGCCACTTTGATGTCACCTTTTTTTTGTAACTTTGGGTTTCATCCTCGATTTTCTTCAGGGCAGGTGGAGCCTTCTGCCTGCCCAGGTGTTGACACTGTGGTGGAGAGAATGCACCAGATCTGGGACCGAGTGGTGGATAAGTTATCTCTCTCCCAGGAAAAGGCCCAGCGGTTTTCCAACCGACATAGGACCGTTGGTCCCCAGTTTAAGGTGGGTGATATGGTTTGGTTATCATCAAAAAATATCGCTATGAAGGTAGCTTCTCCTAAGTTTAAGCCTAGATTTATTGGGCCTTACAAGATTTTGGAGATCATTAATCCGGTCTCTTTTCGGTTGGCTCTTCCTGTCACATTTAAAATCCATAACGTGTTTCATAAGTCCTTGTTGAAGAGGTTTGTTGAACCAGTAGTTCCTGGGGTGGCACCTCCGGACCCTGTATTGGTTGAAGGTAACATGGAATATGAGGTAGAGAAGATACTGGATTCCTGTCTGGCTAGACGGAGACTCCAGTATTTGGTTAAGTGGAAGGGTTATGGTCAGGAGGATAATTCCTGGGTCTCTGCCTCTGATATTCATGCCAAAAGATTGGTGCGTGCCTTTCATCGGGCTCACCCTGATCGCTCTGGTGGTGTGGATGAGGGTTCGGTGACCCCTCCTCAAGGGGGAGGTACTGTTATAAGTTCATTTTCCCCTTCACCATTGAGGTCTGATGAACTCCCTCTTCTGGTGAAGGAAGGTAGTGAGGCTGATTACCAAGCACCTGAGCTGGGAGAGGATGACTGGGTGATGGGGATCTCTGACTGGATATAAGGCAGCCGACGCCCTTCTGCCTCGCTGGTGATTTCTCTGTGGAATTCTAGGAGACCAGTCTGATTCCTGCTCCTCAAAAGCTAAGTTTTCTGCTTTGCCTTTTTGCATTTGTGTTTTAATTTAGTTTGCCTTGCTTTTCTGGATTCTGCCATTCCCTGCTGGGGTGAGCTGAATTCCTTTTTGTCGGTTTGCTCTGTCTTCAGAAAATACCTGATTACTGACATAGTCTTTTTGAAGCCTAGCGTCTTCAGGGTCTTTTTCCCTGTCAGTCTGTTGGCTCTTATTTTGATAGGGTTTTTCGCGGATTGCAGACAGCAGCCTTCCTATCCTGTCCTATCTAGTTAGCTTGGGCCCCATCATTTGCTCAGTCTATCTTTCTATCTGTGTTAGTGTTTTTTCTTCTTGCATCACCGTCATTATATGTTGGGGGCTGCCTATTGCTTTGGGGTCTGCTCTGGGGCAGTTTAGATTTCCCTTTCTGTCTTTAGGCTAGGCAGTTCTCCGGCTGTGATCGAGGGGTCTAGGGCATCGTAGGAACCCCCCACGGCTACTGCTAGTTGTTGTTGATAGGTTCAGGGGTCTGCAATCCGATAGCTGCCAACTTCTCTTGTTTTCTGGACTTAGCTAGCATTTCTGTTTTTGCCTCCAACGGTGACTCAATCATAACACCGTACACTACATAGATGTGGCCTTTGTGGAAGAGTTGGAGGAAAAAAGTCTTTACGTACACACAAAAATTGTATAGATCATTTTGAATTTGCCAAAAGACATATGGGAGACTCCCCAAATGTATGGAGGAAGGAGCTGTGGTAAGTTGTGACCAAAGTCAAACATTTTGGGCAAAAAGGTAAACGCTAATTCTGGTGCCAAACCAATACAGCTCATTATCCCAAGAACACCATCTCCACAGTGAAACATGGTGGCAGTATCAAGCTGTGGGGCTGTTTTTCAGCAGCAGGTACAGGGAAAATGGTCTGAGTTGAGGAGAAGATGCTGTGAAATACAGGGATATTCATGAGCAAAACCTGTTTCAGTCTGTCAATGATTTGAGACTGCTACCCAAAGCATAGTGCTAAAGCAACATTCGAGTGGTTTAGGGGGAAATATGTAAATATTTTGGAGTGGCCTAGTCAAAGCCCAGACCTTAATCCAATTGAGAATCTGTGGTCAGACTTGAAGATTGCTGTTCACCAGAAGATAACCTCTAAGGCCTGTTTCACACTTCCGTTTTTGTGTCCGCCAAACGGATCCGTTTCCGTTTTTTTGACGGAAACTGATGCAAACGGATCCGTTTTTTAAAAACGGATCCGTTTTTTTGACAGATCCGCGGTAACCGTAATGGAAGTCTATGGGACAAAAAAAACGGATCCTGCAAAAAATGGCGGATCCGTTTTTTTACGGAAAACAACGGATTTTGATGGATTTGAAAAAACGGAAGTGTGAAACAGGCCTAACTTGAAGCAGCTGGAGCAGTTTTGCCTAGAGGAACGTGCGAAAATCCCAGTGGCAAGATGTGGAAAGCTCAGAAAAACTTATCTGGAAAAAGGAAGCTTTACAAAGTACTGACTTTGGGGGGTAATAGCTATGCACACTGAAGTTTTCAGTTGTTTTGACCTATTTGTTGTTTGCGTCAAAATAAAAAGAAAATAAAGTCTTCACAGATGTAGGCATGTTCTTTACATGAATTGATACAAAAAAAAAACAGTGAAATTCCAGATTGTGAAGTATCAAAACATGAAACACGGTAAGGGCTTGAATACTTTTGCAATCAACTGTATGTGGCTGTCAGGAGTATTTTTACTTGCTGCATAATGGCTTGCTTGTGGGCGTCAGTGCATAGAGTTTGCTGAGCTGCAGGGGCTTGGTAGGTTCTAGTGCAAGAAGGAGGTTCAGGACAAGGGATTGGCAGTGGTTTGTACTGACCTTGAATGAAAAGTGTTGAGGAAAGATCGGTATCCTGTTGCTTTGGAGAAACATCTGTACTGTCAGGGAGAATTATTAAAGTCAAGCATGCACTATATTGGCTTAGCATTATGGTTGTGGCATGCTCACATTCCTTTCCTAGAGGCCCTATCTCTGCCCTCCTGTGCACTTCCATCTTTGCCTTCTTGTGTGCTGCTACAGCATCCCTCTCTGGCCTCTTGTGTGCTGCTGCAACATCTATCTCTGGCTTCTTGTGCACGACTACAGCTTTCATCTCTGCCTTCTTCTGCACTGCTATGGCATCCATCTCTACCTTCTTGTGTGCTGCTGCGGCTTCCATCTCTACCTTCTTGTGCAGTGCTATGGCTTCCATCTCTGCCTTCTTATGTGCTGTTTTGACTTTCATCATGGTTTTCTTTTACGCAAAGGTGGCTTTTATCTTAGTAGTTTCAGCTTCTGCACGTGCCCTTATGAGCTGCTCACTGAGAGTTAGAGATTTTGAAGAGCGTGATTTAGATGATCGTTTTGACTGCATTGCTTGGTGGACCCAGAAATTCGAGATGACATCTCTGGTATTTGTACAATTCTTGCTTCTGTCATTGATTTAATAACGTGTACTGTATGATCTCTCTGACTTAAGTTGTTGGGAACTTTGCAGTTCTTCAAGAGAATTTGAGTATTAAGATTCTTCAGCATTGTAATATATTCCTGGGCCTTTCTGCTGTAAACCTTATATACTGCACACAGTTTTCCTAGAGCTCCCTCTAGTGGTAGTTTGTGAGAATCAGGCTGAGAAATGGTGGTGACTAGAGATGGGCGAACTCCTGGATGTTTGGGTCCGGCCGAACAGTTAAAAAAAAGTTTGGGTTCGAGTACTAAAACAGTACCCAGACCTGAACCAGGACCCCATTCACTTGAATTTGGGTCCCGAACATGTTTGCCACGCTGTCATATGTGCATGACAGCGCGGCAAACACTGCTTCTGATTGGTGGCAAAATCATTATCATCTGTCAGACAGCCGCGGTTCCTATGCTGTCAAATGACAGTGTGAGCAAGCAGCTGTGATCGTAGGTAAAAAGATTACCTCCGGTCACTGGTGTCAGCTGATGGGACTACTATTCCCAGTAGCCTACATCTGCTGCTGCTAATAACAGCGACAGCTGGCGCCTGTGCTCTAAATAAATGACTGAAAAAAACGGTGTGGGTTCCCCGGCATTTTTAATAACCAGACAAAATGGACAGCTGGGGGCTGCAACCATCAGCTATAAGCATTAGCAAAGTTGATTATCATGAATAGGAGGTCCCCAACCTGTTTTTCTTAAAAATTATTTAAATAATAATAAAAAAATCTGCATGAGGTCCTCAACTTCATGGGGCTGGTATTCTCAGTCTCGTAAGGGGTCATGGGTATTTACCCCCCAGCCTAAAAATATCAGCCATAAAAGGAGAATCTATTAGATGCGCCAATTCTGGGAATTTGCCCGGCTCTTCCCACTTGCCCTGTGGCAAGTGGGTTTCAAATTTGTGGGGCTGATGTCACCTTTGTATTGTCCGGTGACATCAAGCACCACCATTCATGCTGAAGAGCATGTCGCACAGATGGATTAGGGAGTGGAACACAGCCATCCCTCCATCCAGCCCTCAACCATCCATCCCTCATCCATCCATACCTCCACACATCCCTTCATCCAGCCATCCTTTTATCCTTCACTCAGTCATGCCTCCTTCCCTCTATCACACGCAGCCTCAGTGACTGGCGGTAACCTTGATGATGTCACCGCTAATCCCTGATGCTGCTCTCGCAGCAGCTCATTCTTCAATGGTTTTCAGCCTGGATGGTCATAGCTTGTAAAACTGTTTATCTCCAGAAATGGGATATTATTGGTGAGAGAATGACAGACAGATGAGGGATATGGGTTTTTTTTATTTTTGTTTTATTACAGGATACCATTGCTTCAATGGAATGGGCGTTAAGTGAGTTTTACTGTGTTATTTTTAAATTAAAATGGAAAAGTGTGTTTTGCTTTTATTTCAAATAAAGGACTTTATACTTGCTGTGTGCTTATTTATAATATAACTATAGGATTAGCAATGGATACGTGTCCATTACTAAGCTGTGGGCTTGATGTCACTGGACAATACAAAAGTGACATCAACCCCACAAATATGAACCACACTTGCCACCACCACAGGGCAAGAGGGAAGAGCCAGAGATAGCGTCAGAACTGGCGCATCTAATATCTGCCTTTTCTCAGTGGCTGCGGACTGCAATTTGTCAGTTTTTTTAAATTATTTATTTAGAGCGCAGGCGCCGGCTGATGAATACTCCCATCCAACACCACCTGCGAGCACTTATCCCAGCAGTTAACGCCAGTGGCCAAATATAAACTTTTTACCTTCAAGCACAGCTGTGGCCTCACGCTGTCTTTTGATAGTGTGGGAATTGCGTTTGTCTGAAAGGCATTACAGAGCGGCAAACACTCAATGTTCAAGGGGCTGAACCAGAATATTAACACAGACTTCCTGGGGAAGTACATGCTCAAACAGTAGGTGTTCGGTATGGACGCCGAACTTTACTGTTTGGGTTCACCCATCTCTAGCTGTGACATGATTCATCAATTTTTGGGATCACAGCTGATTCTTTTTGTGTGCCAAAGCATTTCCCTGCCTGTTTTTAATTTCTTTTTTTTTACCTCACAGAAAGAATAATTTGCTATTCCGTGCTGTAATATCTATGTACTCTTTCCTGCCCAGGAGCTGTGGTATGATCAGACCATGTCCCTGTACTGTCAGACACAACCATTACACAGTACACAGCAGGGGCACATTTATAAGATTTATCTCAGCACAGGGACATTTTTTTTTTATTATTCCAGAATCTATTGATTAAAATATTAATGAAAATTAACTTTGTTCATGGGAAAACCCCTTTAAATTACCAGCCCAGTCTGCATCCACACATCCTGTGAGTTTTAGGTCTCCTGTTTCAGATATCCTTAAATTTATGTCTTGAGTCTTTTTCAAATGTCAAAGAACTGTCTTGATGGCATTCCAGTTCCTTTCGCTCGGTTTTTCCACATATTTGCAGAGAATTTCAATTGTTTCTGCAATATCAGGTCGAGTCATAGTTGCTATGTACAGAACTGACCCCACTGCCTGTCTGTATATCTCATTATTAGATAATAAGTCATCTTCTCCTTCCAACTTTAACTAAGATGGTTCCATTGGGGTCGATATATCTTTGGCTTCTGACATTCCAAACTGATTCAGAATTGAGCTGATTTTTGCACTTAGAAGAACGCTGGAAGGGACCTCCTGGGCCATCTGGTCCAACCCCCTGCTCAAAGCAGGATTCGCTAAGGCTGAGTTCACACGTGGCGTTTTTTTCGCGTTTCCACGGCGGTTTTAACCGCGCGATTTTGCCGCGAAAAATAAGAATCCCATGCATTCCTATGGGATTCCGCAATGCTGTGCTAATGCTGCGGTTTTTACCGCGGCGGAATCGCTTCACGGTAAAAAACGCAGCATGCTCATTAATTTGCGGAATCGCGGCGATCCCGCACCCATAGGAATGCATTGTTCCGCTTACTTCCCGCATGTGGCTGTGCACACCATGCGGAAAGTAAGCAGAACAATTGCGGATGGTACCCACGGTCCGGAGGAGAGGAGACTGTCCTCCGGGCTTTGGGTACCATATCCCTGTAAAAAATAGAATTTAAAATAAAAAATATTGTTATTCTTAGCTTCCGGCGTCCCGCGCAGCCTTCCCGCCTCTCTCCACGCTCCCGGTCCCAGTAATCCTTTGCGAAAATGCCCGCGATGACGTCCAGTCATCGCGAATTACCGCGAGACATCGCGGGCATTTTCGTAAAGGATTACTGGGAACGGATGCGCGGGACGCCGGAAGGTAAGAATAACACCATTTTTAATTTTTTTTTACATTCTATCTTTTACTACTGATGCCGCATAGGCGGCCTCAGTAGTAAAAAGTTGGTCACACTGGTCAAACACTATGTTTGACCAGTGTGACCAACCTGTCAATCAGTTCTCCAAGCAATGCTACAGATCGCTTGGAAAACGCTAGCATTTTGCAAGCTAAATATGCTTGCAAAATGCTAGTTTTTCCGCGGGAAAATTGCGGGAATTTAAAATGCGATTTTCCCGCGGAATGCAATTCCGGAATTCTCGCGGTAATTTCCGCGAGAGTTCCGGTACGTGTGCACTTAGCCTAAATCTTCCCAGACAGATGTCTGTCCAGCCTCTGTTTGAAGACTTCCATTGAAGGAGAACTCACCACCTCTCGTGGCAGCCTGTTCCATTCATTGATCACTCTGTCAAAAAGTTTTTTTCTAATATCTAATCTGTGTCTCCTCCCATTCAGTTTCATCCCATTGCTTCTAGTCTTTCCTTGTGCAGATGAGAATAAAGTTGATCCTTCTACAATGTGACAGCCATTGAGATATTTGTAGACAGCTATTAAGTATTCTCTCAGCCTTCTCTTCTGCAAGCTAAACATTCCCAAATCCTGCAACCTTTCCTCATAAGACAGGGTTTGCAGACCGGTCACCATTCTGGTCGCTTTTTCTGAACTTGCCCCAGTTTGTTGATGTCTTTTTTATAATGTGGTGCCCAAAACTGGACACAGTATTCCAGATGAGGTCTGACCAAAGAGGAGTAGAGGGAAATAATGACTTCACGTGATCTAGACTGTATGCTTCTGTTAATACATCCTAGAATTGTATTTGCCTTTTTTGCTGCTGCATCACTGTTAGGCCTCTTTCACACTTCCGTTTTTGACCATCAGTCAAAATCCACCAGGTTTTGAAAAAAACGGATCCGCCATTTTTTTTGCGGATCCGTTTTTTTCCCCATTGAGTTGCATTACTGGCAGATCTTGATGGTTGGCCATCCGTTGGATCCGTTTTTGTGAGGATCCGCCAAATTTTTTTCATCCGCTGGCATGCCTGGACGGAACCTTGCAACCTTGCAATGTTTTTTTCTTTGTTGGATCCGCATTTTCCATTGCGCATGCCCGGAGAAAGGAAGTCAGGGAGAAAATTAACCCTGAAATCATTTCTGGCGGACGAAAAAAAATCAATCTCTCTCTCTCTCCTTCCTGGCCAGCGGTTCCTTTAAAATCTTCATTTTCCGGATCCATCAAAATAAGGATCCTGTGCCATCCGTTCCCATCAGTTAGGAACGGATCCGCTTTTCCGCCTTTTTGGCGGATTTTAACTGAAACTAAAAACTGAAGTGTGAAAGAGGCCTTACGGGTCCGAGAAAGGGGCACCAGGTGCACCATTTTAGAGAAATGGTCGGTGACAACCCAAATCACAGTGCTGCCACTGGACTTGGGAAGGCCCACCACGAAGTCCATGCCAACTATTTCCAAGGGCCTGTCCACCACAGGCAGGGGGTAAAGTAGCCCAGCGGGCCGTTGTCGGGAAGACCTATTCTTGGTGCAGGAGACGCACGCTCAAATGTAGTCTCCGACATCTCGGGCCATATGCGGCCACCAATAGGTCCTCGCCAGTAGCTCAGAGGTCTGCTTCGTCCCAAAGTGTCCACCCACCCTAGACGCGTGAACCCATGAGAGGACCTCTGGTCGCAAACAGGCAGGGACAAAAGTCTTTCCCGGAGGCACCGTCTCAAGGGCGACCGGAGCCACAGTCCTCAGACGGGACAATTAGCCGAGGCTCCTCATCCTCCTCTAACACAACGGAGCGAGAGAGAGCATCGGCCCGGATGTTCTTCTCACCGGAAAGGAAATGAAGGGTGAAGTGGAACCGGGAGAAGAAAAGGGACCATCTGGCCTGGCGAGAATTCAGCTGCTAGGCTGTCTGTAGGTATACCAAGTTCTTATGGTCGGTAAACACCTGGAAAGAGAACCGAGCCCCTTCCAGGAGGTGTCTCCACTCCGAGAAGGCCAATTTCATTGCTAGCAACTACCTGTACCCGATGGAATTGTCACACTCACGCCTTGGCTGAATGGCGCGAGCCGGGGGTTGTGGCTCCACTGTGCCACAGACCAGACTACCCTGGAAGGGGCGTGACTGCGACAGCTACCTTGGTCTTCACTGGAGCCTCTGATGGTGAGGTCAGGCTTGTGTGGCAGATAGCTGTCGGGTGCCACTCCAGGGTGGTGTCTGGCTGTGGCTGCTGATCCCACTTGGAGACAAGTCACTTGGACAGATGTGACTGACAGGCAGACTGAGACACCGGGCAAGAAGGTACGACAGATACAGGGCAAGCAGGCATGGCTTGGAGACACTGGGCAAACAGGCACGGCTTGAGACACAGGACAGGCAGGCACGGCTTGAGACACAGGACAGGCAGGCACGGCTTGAGACACAGGACAGGCAGGCACGGCTTGAGACACAGGACAGGCAGGCACGGCTTGAGACACAGGACAGGCAGGCACGGCTTGAGAAGGAACAGGTAGGGACCTGTTCACACAGCAGGTGCAGGTATGGATGCAGGCAGGCAGGAGTGGAATATGAAGGAACGGGTTTGGATCTGTTCACACAGGAGGTGCAGGTATGGATGCAGGCAGGCGTGGAATATGAAGGGACAGGTCTGGACCTGTTCACACAGGAGGTGCAGGTATGGATGCAGGCAGGCGTGGAATATGAAGGAACAGGTTTGGACCTGTTCACACAGGAGGTGCAGGTATGGATGCAGGCAGGCAAGAGTGGAATATGAAGGAACAGGTTTGGACCTGTTCACACAGGAGGTGCAGGTATGGATGCAGGCAGGCAAGAGTGAAATAAGAAGGAACAGGTTTGGGCCTGTTCACACAGGAGGTGCAGGTGAAGGCAGGAGTGGAGAGAGAAGCTGCAGAAAGAGGTTCTGCAGCGGCAGCAGGAGTGGAGCAAAGCTGAACCACAAGGTCTGTGGAGAGAAGCTGCAGCAAGGGGTTCTGCAGCGGCAGCAGGAATGGGGCAAAGCTGAACCACAAGGTCTGTGGAGTGAAGCTGCAGCAAGAGGTTCTGCAGCAGCAGCAGGAATGGAGCAAAGCTGAACCACAAGGTCTATGGAGAGGAGCTGCAGCAAGGGGTTCTGCAGCGGCAGCAGGAATGGAGCAAAGCTGAACCACAAGGTCTGTGGAGAGAAGCTGCAGCAAGAGGTTCTGCAGCGGCAGCAGGAATGGAGCAAAGCTGAACCACAAGGTCGGTGGAGAGGAGCTGCAGCAAGGGGTTCTGCAGCGGCAGCAGGAATGGAGCAAAGCTGAACCACAAGGTCTGTGGAGAGAAGCTGCAGCAAGAGGTTCTGCAGCGGCAGCAGGAGCCGTGCAGGCAGAGCGGCTAAGGAGCCGTGCAGACAGAGCGGCTATGGAGCAGATGCACAGATAGGGAGGACACAAGGAAAGACACGGCAAAGAAGGAACCACAGACAAGTAGACCGACAGACAGAGGTAAGACTGAGTTCAGACAGAGACACTGGGACAAAGACACAAGGACCAGGATATTCAGCCTCCTGGCAAGCAGACAGAGAACAGACAAGGCACTGGGAACAAGACTCAAGGGCCAGGATATTCAGCCTCCTGGCAGGCAGACAAGGTACAAAGCAAGACTAGGAGGACCTCCAGAGAAGGAGATACACAGAACAGGGCCTGGCTTCCTCAGCAGCAAGATACTAACTGAGATTAGACATTGCACAGGCAATGTTTCAGTGGGAGTGGCGAAACTAAATAGTCAAGGGCTCCAGGTGATTTGTCAGGGACAGATTACACAGGTGCACCCTGACTGCATAAGAACCAGGGAGTTCAGGCGCCGCCCCCCTATACACACAGTCTGGAAACATGGAGAGCAGAGGCATAGAGCTGGCAACAGACAGAATTCACAGCATGGCTTGAAGCAGAAAGTAAGTTGGTGTGCAGGGGAAGGGAGGCCATGCAGTGACGCCAGCAGGGTTGTTACAGTACCCCCCCTTTACGGCCCCTCTTCCTCAAGCCTGCCAGAATGACCAGAAGAAGGAGTACGGGACCACACACAGTCCAGGTTGACACGACATCCTTCAGGTAGAGTGGAGTATGTGTGCCATCAGGAATCCCAGATTGCCCGGCTTCTTGGTGCCTAAGGGAGTCAGTTTCCAACACAGAGGGTACAAAGACTTCTTCCTCCTGATTGGCAGAGAGCAGGGACCTGGAAGCTTCAGACTTGACCCCTACATCAGCCGGCCAGCTAGAAACAGAAGACACCATCACCGAGTCCGACTTCCGCCCGATGTGCCAGAAAAATTGGACCTCCTCCTCCCGGTTGGTGAGAAATGGAGATAGGTAGGTCACTGCTCCAACATCTTCACCCACCTGCCAAATGGAAGCTGGAGGCATACATACAGGGAGCAACTTCAGCCTGTTACCCTGAAAAAACTGGACCACATCTTCCTGGTTAGAGGATGGGTGAAGCTCTGTCTTGGGACCTTCACCCCTGGGCCACAGGGGAGCTGAAGGCATACACTCAGGATCCAACTTCAGCCCTTTATCCTGGGGAAGACAATCAAGAGGCAGGGGTGCTCTTGGGAGCAGGACACTGGTATAGTCGCTGGGGACGTGTGAGGAGACTGAGACCGCCTCCCCCTCTTCAGAGGCATCCTCACACCTTGACTCGGCGACTAGCAAACCAGACAAAGAAGACGACCCTGCTGACTGAATGCGACACCAGGGAACCAGACACCTCTTGTCACTTGGTTGTTTCAAGTGTGGTGCCTTGCTGGGTCTCCAAACATAAATGAGCACCAGGATCTCTGGTTCAGAACGACCAATAGGCATACCAGTCAACACGTGGAAGATGAACTTCTTCATGTATAAAGCTCCAACCTGGAGCTGTAGTTGTCCTTGTAGGACTAGACTGTTTTCCAACAGGGCTCGGCCACCTCGAGACAACGCCCACGTCGGCTTCGGGAGCTGTATGACAGAGACGACACACTGACTCCGTATGGCTGGCGGTTTATACACACCAAAGCTCCCAGAAGGCAGAGAAACAGTCATTGGCTTCACAGGACAGAGACCGTCGGGATGTTCCTTCACGAGACCAGATTGCGGCTGTAAGCTTGCCAGCCGCTTTTTCTTAGACCTCTTGGACCTTACACGGGAGGCCGCCTTAGCAGGCTGAGGAACAGGAGTGTCAGGGACGGTCACAGACGGATGAGAGGATTCACCCATAGGTTCCTCTTGTCTGGTCTGTATCTGGAAGCTTGAAGGGGAAGACATCTCAAGAGCAGCTGGACGAGGCATGTCGAAAACTTTATGGAAGGCCACCAGGAAGGTCCCCAGGCTCATGACGACAGGGTCCCCTGCTTCCCAAAGGAGACAGATCCAATTCAAGGCATCACCAGCTAGGTAGGACATGATATATGCCACTTTGACCCGGTCAGAGGGGAAACAAACTGCATTCTGCAGGATGTAGTGCAGGCACTTTTTCAGGAACCCTTGGCACTCTTTGGGGTCCCCATAGAACCTAGGCGGATCTGCTGGGTCGTGCTCTTCGTAGGCCAGGAGCTGCTCATAGATGGCCTTGGAGACTATGAGTGGTTCAGAAGTCTCCACAATTGGAACCACACAAGGTGGAACAAACTCTTCCGGTGGCTCACACTGGCAGGGAGAGAGTTCATGATGCTCTGCGAGCGGAAGGACATGGGACTCAGCGGGGACCATGGCCTGTGCAAACTGTCACACTCACGCCTTGGCTGAATGGCGCGAGCCGGGGGTTGTGGCCCCACTGTGCCACAGACCAGACTACCCTGGAAGGGGCGTGACTGCGACAGCTACCTTGGTCTTCACTGGAGCCTCTGATGGTGAGGTCAGGCTTGTGCGGCAGATAGCTGTCGGGTGCCACTCCAGGGTGGTGTCTGGCTGTGGCTGCTGATCCCACTTGGAGACAAGTCACTTGGACAGATGTGACTGACAGGCAGACTGAGACACCGGGCAAGAAGGTACGACAGATACAGGGCAAGCAGGCATGGCTTGGAGACACTGGGCAAACAGGCACGGCTTGAGACACAGGACAGGCGGGCACGGCTTGAGACACAGGACAGGCAGGCACGGCTTGAGACACAGGACAGGCAGGCACGGCTTGAGACACAGGACAGGCAGGCACGGCTTGAGACACAGGACAGGCAGGCACGGCTTGAGAAGGAACAGGTAGGGACCTGTTCACACAGCAGGTGCAGGTATGGATGCAGGCAGGCAGGAGTGGAATATGAAGGAATGGGTTTGGACCTGTTCACACAGGAGGTGCAGGTATGGATGCAGGCAGGTGTGGAATATGAAGGAACAGGTCTGGACCTATTCACACAGGAGGTGCAGGTATGGATGCAGGCAGGCAGGCGTGGAATATGAAGGAACAGGTTTGGACCTGTTCACACAGGAGGTGCAGGTATGGATGCAGGCAGGCAAGAGTGGAATATGAAGGAACAGGTTTGGACCTGTTCACACAGGAGGTGCAGGTATGGATGCAGGCAGGCAAGTGTGAAATAAGAAGGAACAGGTTTGGGCCTGTTCACACAGGAGGTGCAGGTGAAGGCAGGAGTGGAGAGAGAAGCTGCAGAAAGAGGTTCTGCAGCGGCAGCAGGAGTGGAGCAAAGCTGAACCACAAGGTCTGTGGAGAGAAGCTGCAGCAAGGGGTTCTGCAGCGGCAGCAGGAATGGGGCAAAGCTGAACCACAAGGTCTGTGGAGAGAAGCTGCAGCAAGAGGTTCTGCAGCAGGAATGGAGCAAAGCTGAACCACAAGGTCGGTGGAGAGGAGCTGCAGCAAGGGGTTCTGCAGCGGCAGCAGGAATGGAGCAATGCTGAACCACAAGGTCTGTGGAGAGAAGCTGCAGCAAGAGGTTCTGCAGCGGTAGCAGGAGCCGTGCAGGCAGAGCGGCTAAGGAGCCGTGCAGACAGAGCGGCTAAGGAGCCGTGCAGACAGAGCGGCTAAGGAGCAGATGCACAGATAGGGAGGACACAAGGAAAGACACGGCAAAGAAGGAACCACAGACAAGGAGACCGACAGACAGAGGTAAGACTGAGTTCAGATAGAGACACTGGGACAAAGACACAAGGACCAGGATATTCAGCCTCCTGGCAGGCAGACAAGGTACAAAGCAAGACTAGGAGGACCTCCAGAGAAGGAGATACACAGAACAGGGCCTGGCTTCCTCAGCAGCAAGATACTAACTGAGATTAGACATTGCACAGGCAATGTTTCAGTGGGAGTGGCGAAACTAAATAGTCAAGGGCTCCAGGTGATTGGTCAGGGACAGATTACACAGGTGCACCCTGACTGCATAAGAACCAGAGAGTTCAGGCGCCGCCCCCCTATACACACAGTCTGGAAACATGGAGAGCAGAGGCATAGAGCTGGCAACAGACAGAATTCACAGCATGGCTTGAAGCAGAAAGTTGGTGTGCGGGGGATGGGAGGCCATGCAGTGACGCCAGCAGGGTTGTTACAGGAATAATTCCTCTCCGCCGGTGAAAAGGTCTTGGAATAGAAGAAGCAAGGGTGCTTCCGACCCTGAGCGTCCTTCGGGAAGAGGACCGCTACAGCACGGAAGAGGCATCCACCTCCAAGATGAATGGCTTATCTACATCGGGGCGATGCAGAATGGGAGCGCTAGCAAAGTGAGACTTGATGGAGGAAAAGGCCTTGGAGACCTGCTCCGACAATAACTTGGGGTTTGCTCTCTTCTTGGTGAGGGCAACCAAGGGAGCTACCAAGGTGGAGAAGTGGGGAATGAACTGACGGTAGTAGTTCACGAACCCCAGAAAGCACTGCACCGCTTTGAAGGAGTAGGGTTCTGGTGAGAAGATTAGAATATCATCCAGATAGACCACCACCGAGGTGGAGAGCATATCTCAAAAGATATCGTTTACAAAGTCTTGGAAGATGGAAGGGGCATTACAGAGCACAAAGGGCATGACAAGGTATTCATAATAACCATCCCTTGTTTTAAAGGCCGTCTTCCATTCATCTCCCGCACAGATGCGTATCAAGTTGTAGGCTCCCCGCAGATCCAGTTTGGAAAAAAACCTCGCTCCACGTAACCTATCGAACATTTCCGATATCAGGGGCAGAGGATACTTATTCTTAACGGTTATGGTGTTAAGACCCCTGTAATCGATGCAGGGACGTAGTTCTCCATTCTTCTTCTGGACAAAGAAGAATCCCGCCCCCGCTGGTGACACTGACTTCCTAATGAATCCTCTTGCCAGATTCTCCCTGATGTATTGAGACATGGCCTCTGTCTCCAGGAGAGATAAGGGGTAGACTCGACCCCGGGGAGGCTCAGCACCCGGCCAGAGGTCAATAGGACAGTCATAGGGGCGATGCGGTGGAAGGGTTTCCGCTGCCTTTTTGGAGAACACGTCTGCATACTGACGATAGTGTTTGGGGAGCGAGGAAAGATCTGCGGGGACCTCGGTGGAGGCAACCTGAATGCACTCCCTCATACATCTACCCTCACATGATTTACTCCAACTAACAATCTTCCCTGAGGACCACTCTATATAGGGAGAGTGATACCGCAACCAGGGGACCCCTAGAAGGACCTGGTCGATACCCTCGGGCATGATGAGGAGGGATATCGTCTCCTGAAGAGATGGAGACACCAAGAGTAACAATGGGATGATCTGGTGGGTAATTTGTGAGGGCAGAGTTGCGTAGTTCACCACTCTGACAGTGACTGGCTTAGATAACATAACCAGGGGTATTGCGTGCCATTGAGCGAAGGCAGACGACATAAAATTCCCCTCCGCTCCAGATTCCACGCAAACCTACACCGCCAGAGTGGAAGAACCAAACTCAAATGTCCCCTTAAAGGACAACTTGGAGGAAAATGCCTCTGATTCTAGTGAGCCGCCTACTACGGCCACTAGGCGCGAGCGTTTTCCCAGAAGCTGTGGACATCGGTTAGCAAGGTGACCGGACTGCCGGCAACCATGACAGATCACAGGGGCTCGAGCAGACCGGGGCCTGGATCCCTCACGGGAAGCCCCCTAACGCTCGGATGCCCGATTGGGAGATTCCAGAGGTTTAGCAAAACTGGGTGCCAACCTAAACCTCTGCCTACACTGGGACCGCTTCAAACTTCGCTCGGCAAAGCGAAGGTCTATATGGGTGGAGACGGTGATAAGCTCCTCCAGTGTAGCAGGAATCTCCCTGGTGGCCAGTGCGTCCTTCACATGGTCAGCCAAACCTCTCCAGAATGCCGAAATGAGGACCTTATCTGGCCACTCCAACTCCGAGGTTAGCGTCCGGAACTAGATGGCAAAGTAGCTGACCATGGATGAGCCCTGTGACAATGCCAGCAGCCGGAGTGTGGTGTCATGGGTGACTCGCGGTCCCAGGAAGACCTGCTTCAGAGTGCCCAAGAACTGCGAGGCACTCTGCACCACATGACCACCATGCTCCCACCGTGGTGTGGCCCACTCCAAAGGCCTGCCTGACAAGAGGGAAATAATAAATCCCACCTTAGCCCGCTCAGAGGGGAATCGCGCTGCCAGCAGCTCCAGCTGTATAGAGCACTGGCTCACGAAACCCCTACAAGAAGCACTATCGCCCGAGAACTTCTCGGGCAGCGGGAGGCGGGACAAAGTCAGGGCAGGGATGGCAGTGGTCACACAGGAGACAGTCTCCGTGGTTGCCTGAACAGCGACCGCAGTAACATCTGCAGCTGAGGCTGAACACTCGAGAGCCGCCAACCTGCTCTTCAGCTGCCGGATGTACTGCAGCAGTCGCTGTTCGTCTGCCATTTCTAGCCAGACCCTGGCGCTAGTATAATGTTACAGGCTTGCGGAACGCACCAACTAATAAAGATGGAATAAGGTGCGTTCGCAGCCCGGGGTCCACCGTGCAGAGATGGTAAACTGCTGCTCTGTAATGGCAGAGAACTAAGTGAACACCGGGGGGATATCCACTGACCCGGTGTGCACAGGAGCAAACTGTTACCTCACAGAGCCGCTGAAACAAATGCCGGAGCCGGTTAATACTCACAGGGCTCGGCTGGGTGAGCACTAGCTAACGGTCACAGGACTCTGCCTCAGAGACTCGGGGCTAGAGTCCCTCTAGACCACTAGCGCTCGGCGCCGCAGCTGCGGTGCCAGCAAAAGACCAGCAAATATAAATTGCACTAAGTGTACACTGCACCTCTCCAGCGGACGCCACTAACCACCCAGAGCAGGGAGGAAAGCGCTTAACTAGCGCATGGCGCCGCTGTAAGGAACACTGCTGCTCGTGCGGTGCAGTGGTGCCTTGTGCTGGATGGCAGTATATGGCGCTAACGCTCGTGTGGTGACCGGGATGCTCTGTGGCACATAGACTATGCCACTACTGGCGTGGACTCTGACTCTGTAACCCCTATACCATACACAACCAAAGGGAGGGGATCATAATGAGTCAGTCACTAGTCTCATGCATCCATCTTCACACACACAACTGTTGTGAGTTCATTTTCCCCTTCGTCACTGAGGTCTGGTGAACTCCCTATTCTGGTAAAGGAAGGTAATGAGCCTGATTATCAGGCACCTGAGCCTAATGAGGATGACTGGCCGAGTGGAGTCACGGACTGGATATAAGGCTGCCGACGCCCTTCTGCCCTGTGGGTGATTTCTCTGTGGACTTCTAGGAAACCAGTCTGATTCCTGCTCCTCTAAAGCTAAGTTTTCTGCTTTGCCTTTTAGCATTTTTGTTTTGTTTGCCTTGCTTTTCTGGATTCTGCCATTCCCTGCTGGGGTGAGCTGATTCTCCTTTTGCCTGTTGCTCTGTCTTCAGAATATTCCTGAGTACTGACATAGTCTTTTTGAAGCCTAGCGTCTTCAGGGCCTTTTTCACTGTCAGTCTGTTGGCTCTTATTTTCATAGGGTTTTTCACGGATTGCAGACAGCACCCTTCCTGTCCTTTCCTACCTAGTTAGCTTGGGCCCCATCTTTGCTCAGTCTATCTTTCTGTCTGTGTTGTGTTCTTTCTTCACCGTCATTATATGTGGGGGGCTGCCTTTTGCTTTGGAGTCTGCTCTGGGGCATTTTAGATTTCCCTTTCTGTCTTTAGGCTATTTAATTCTCCGGCTGTGTTCGAGGGGTCTAGGGCATCGTAGGAACCCCCCACGGCTACTGCTAGCTGTGTTGATAGATTCAGGGGTCTGCAATGCGATAGCTGCCAACCTCTCTGGTTTTCTGGACTTAGCTAGCATTTCTGTTTTTACCTCCTACGGTGACTCAATCATAACACACAACTACCCATAAGAGTCTATACTAGCGCATGGCCGAGCGGCCATGCGGCTCTTTTATAGCGGCATCCTTCCGGGACCTTCCCAGTAGTGGACCAATCCGAGAACGGGACCTGCGCATGTGACCTCCGACCTCCAATGAGAGGTCGTCTCACGGGCACGCTCGGTACCCAAAAGACAGGACTTAGTCCCAGAGGCGTCTACTTGCTGCTGACTCAAGCATGGAGTTATAGCAGAGCCAGAAGGAGCAACCAGACGCCTAGCATCAGCCTGGGCAAGACGCCTGGACCGATGTCTCTGCTGAGCAGGAATCTCAGCGGCTGCAGAGGAATGGGAGACTGCAGAGGACAAGGCTTAAGATTCCCCCTGTGCAGTGGGGGAAACTCGATGCCTGACAATCACACTTTTGACTCATATTCAGTCTGTGATCTATTAGTATACCCAAGTCTTTTTCACATGTGCTGTTGCTTAGCCCTATTCCTCCCATTCTGCATATGCTTTTTCCATTTTTTTTGCCCAGATGTAGTACTTTGCATTTTTCCCTGTTAAAAACCATTCTGTTAGTTGCTGCCCACTGCTCCAGTTTATTTATATCCTTTTGAATCCTCTCTCTCTCATCACTAGTATTAGCTATCCCTCCTAGCTTTGTGTCATCAGCACATTTAATTAGTTTACCCTCAATTCCTTCATCTAAATTGTTGATAAAGATGTTGAACAATACAGGGCCCAGGACAGAGCCCTGTGGTACCCCACTTGAGACATTCTTCCAACTGGATGTGCAGCCATTTACGACCACTCTTTGGGTCCGAACACTAAGCCAGTTATGAATCCACCTAACAGTTGCCTTGTCCATTCCATACTTAGCCATTTTTTCAATAAGGATTGTGTGAGATACTTTGTCAAATGCTTTGCTGAAGTCAAGATATACTATATCTACAGCATTTCCCTGATCCACCCAATCAATGATTCTGTCATAGAAAGAAATTAAGTTAGTCTGACATGACTTGTTAGTTACAAATCCATGCTGACTCTGTTTAATCACTTCATTCTTATCCAGGTACTGACATGTATGTTGTTTAATAATTTGTTCAAAGATTTTTCCTGGTATAGAGGTCAGACTCACCGGCCTATAGTTGCCTGGGTCCACCTTCTTCCCCTTTTTGAAGATAGGAACAACATTTGCTCTTCTCCAGTCTTCTGAGACTTCTCCTGTTCTCCAAGAATTTTCAATTATGGAGAGGGGTTCAAAAATTTCTTCTGATATCTCCTTCAGTACTCTGGGGTGTAATTCATCTAGACCTGGAGACTTGAATTCATTTAGGTTAGCTAAGTGTTTCCTCACTATCTTTCTGTTTATAGATATCCTGGATTCTTCTATTCCCTTAATAGGACAGTGAAGAACAGTTGATGTTACATCTCCTTTCTGAGAGAAAACAGATGCAAAATAGGAATTTAAAAGTTCGGCCTTCTCAACATCCTGTCTTACCATTTCATCATTTTCATCCTGTAAAAATCCTATAGCATCTTTGACTTTTCTTTTACTTTTGACATATCCCCCAAATCCTTTATTATTGCTTTTGACATCTCTTGCAAGCCTCAATTCATTGTCAGATTTAGTAATCTGATTTGTGCCCTGCAGGTTCTGCAGACAGCATTATATTCTTCTTTAGATATGCCTCCCTCTTTCCATTTTATAAACATTTCTTTCTTCCTTTTTAGCATGTGCTTAAGTTCTGTGTTCACCCATCCTGGTTTCCTTAAATGCTTCCTATTCTTCCCTCTTTTTGGAATTAACAATTGTGCTTTGAGAATTTCATTTTTCAAGATTTCCCATCCTTCCTGGACATTTTGTCATGATCACGTGTGTCAGGTCGCAGATGATGCCGCAAGGCGAACCCATAACACACGTGACCCTGGATACACCGCCTCCAGTGGGGCGAATTTAAATAATAGAACGTGCAGGTGGATACGCCGCCTCCACCTGGCGAATTTAGGTATTACACGTTATAAATATATTTCTGGAAACACCGCCTCCAGTAAGGCGCATTTAAATAATAAGGGGGGAACCTGGGAAACTTTAACAATGGTGGGCCCTGCGATAGGGAATGGGGACATGGAGACCTCCTAAACTCCCCTGAGCCAGTGTCCCTGCACTCCTAACATTCCCTATACAGGCTCCGCACCTGTCGCCGCACGCGAACCTTAACCCCTTGCTCGCCCTGACCCTAAACCCTCACTAGGGAATGGGTCGGTGCGGAGACTAATCCCACCACTGCACTAACAACACACATGAGGAAAGAGACAATACAGGGGAAACACCACTTAGCTTTGCTAAGTCTATGATTCTATGATTCTATGATTTGCTCTGTTGCCTACGCTCCTAGCAACAGAGCCCACCACCTGTGTGCATCTTCTCCTCCACCCTGATCCATCACCACAACTGGATCCATCACCATCGTGCAGCCTGGGAGCAGAGTCCATCACCACTTGCAGCAGTCCAGTACACAGAGTCCCAAGATGAGTCCAGCCTCTGCCAAGAATCCAAGCATGCTCGAGTCCAGTTCTCAGCAACCAAGTCGAGCATGCTGAGTGCAACTCTCTTCCTAGTCGCCACTCCTCTAAGCCATGCCCGCACTTCCTGCCGACACCATAAACTGCGACTCCACCAGGCCATGCCAGTCCTTCCTGCAGACACCATTAGCTGGCACTCGTTCTCTCTGGCTGACTGCGCAGGACTCCAATCCAGCTCCATCCTTCCACCAGGCTCTCCAACAACTCAGCAAGAAATATCACCAGCAGTGAGTGAACACCCTGAGACCCATTTATAGAGTGTCACACCTGAACCATAATTAAGTGCAACCTAACCTAAGGTGCAATACCACTAACCACCACCGGGGACAGTCAAAACACCTTTGAACTTAACCAAAGTAAAAAAAGTTCACTTTGTGCTTTTAATACCGCCAGATCCAACACTGGATCATGACACATTTTTGTTCTTAAGGATATCCAGCCATTGGATCCCTCCAATTCTCTTTCTGAATCCCTTAAAATCTGCCTTTCTGAAATCTAACCTTGACGTCTGAGTCTTCACAGGTCTTCCTCCCCTAGTTATCCAAAATTCTAAAATAGCGTGGTCGCTACCTCCTAGGGTCCCAGCCACTCTTACCTCCTCAACCATTTCCTCCCTGTTTATAAGGATTAGATCCAAGGTAGCAGTTCCCCTTGTTTTCTTCCCTACCTTTTGGAAGATAAAGTTGTCAGCAAGAGAGGATAAGAATTTCCTTGACCTGTTAGTTTTGCCTGAGAGAGATTCCCAACAAATGTCTGGATAGTTGAAATCTCCCATGACAACTAGGTCATATTTTTTGGAGAGCTCGGCCATTTGATGCATAAAGAGTTCATCCATATCTTCAGCTTGCACAGGCGGCCTGTAGTAAATGCCTACAATGGTGTCCTTTCCATTGTTCTGTCCTTGTATTCTTACCCAAACAGTTTCCACAGAACTCCCAGTCTCTGAAGCTTCAATCTCAGTGCAGATATACGCTTTTATAAGATACAATGCGACACTTCCTCCTCGTTTATCAAGTCTGTTTCTTGCAAATAAGTTGTATCCTTCTAGTCTTGTATTCCAATCATGTGTATTGTCCCACCAAGTTTCAGTGATTCCAATGACATCATATTTCTTTTCCTGTGTTAGTAGTTCCAATTCTCCTTGTTTGTTGCCCATGCTTTGTGCATTAGTATAGAAACATTTTAGTTTGTGATTGGTTTCTCTTTCCCCAATATTTTTATTAATTAGACTCTTTTGTCTTTGTTCTTCTTTTCCACTTCTAATAGCAGAATTCTCAATAGCATTTGTCAGGTGTATGGCTTTTTCTGGTCTTTTGCTTCCCTTCCCATGTTGTTCTAGTTTAAAGCTCTCCTTACAAGTGTAGCAAGGCGACTTCCAAATGCATGTTTTCCAGTCTTCGTAAGGTGCACCCCATCTCTAGCAAGTAGTCCATCGTATAGGTAATTCACTCCGTGATCCATAAATCCAAATCGTTGCTGACGGCACCATCAACGTAGCCAGTTGTTCACCTGCAGAATCTTATTCCACCTCCTTGTTCCATGGCCATCCACTGGGAGGATGGCAGAGAAGACCACCTGCGCTCCCAGTTCTTTCACTTTCTTGCCTAAGTCTTCAAAGTCTCTGCAGATGGTTTCCAGGTCGTTTCTTGCTGTGTCATTTGTCCCCACATGTATTAGCAGGAATGGGTAGTCATCTGTAGGTCTGAAGAGTCCTGATATCCTGTCAGATAGAGTTGAGCGACTTTTGGTTTTTTAGGGTCGCGTTTCGTTTCGTGAAACCCGACTTTTCCAAAAGTCGGGTCGAGCAAGATCGTCCGATTATAGGGAAAAGTCGGGGTCGTCCCGAAACACGAAACCCAATGTAAGTCAATGGGGAATAAAAGTCGGCAGTGAGAGGAGGACAGGAAACACACCTACAGTGCCCATTTGAATGCCAAAAGCATCAATTCTTCTTACTTAAGCTTGTCAACCTTAATTAACTTCATAATACAAGTTACGCACTGAAAAATGGGGGTTATTTGGCTAAAGTTGTGGGGGGGAGGGCTGGCTGCAGGTTTTCATGTGCCCTGGGTGAAAGAGCGCCCCTTTAACACATACCACAACTCATCATGCTCCGATACGGCAGAGAAATAGCGGTATAGTACAATGAAAAATACCTCACTTTTTACATCTCATGACGAGGCCCATCTATTTCTCCATACAGAATCATTGGTCCCATATAATGTTTGAAACAGTATATGATGAGCTCCACATAATGCTACAGTATATGTTGGTCCCCATGGATGAAGCTCCACTGTCTTATGGGCCCAAATAATGCTCCAAACATAATGGGCCCCATTTCTAATGCTCTAGTGTATAATGGGCCCTGTAAATGCTGCTCCAGTGTCTGATGTCCACCTTTGGAATATTCCAGTGTATGGTGGGCCCCATCTTTCATTCTCCAGAGTATAGTGCTCCCCAAAAATTGCTGTCCCAACATTGAAAACAATCAAATAAGTCTCCTCGCTAGGGAATCCCTGTACTTGTCTGGACTCCTCGTCGTCCCCATCTTCCATCTCACTGCACAGTATTTCAACTTTGCAAGTGCTGTGATCCTGGGCAAGCAGGGGGGCCCACTCGTTGGCGACGGCACTGGCACAGGGCCCCTGATAGTACGGTGGTGTGTCTGATGGCGGGTGGGCCGAACCTGCACTTTCATCTGCAGCTTCCTCTTTGTCACCGTGTAAGATGGAACTGTATATGGGAAGGGTAACCTGAGTTTCATCAGGGTCAGATTCAGGTCGTGTAGCGTGCGAGGGGAATGTAGTGGTCTGGGTCAATGTACCAGCAGATTCATCGAGCAGTGGCTGGGCATCAGTGCACTTGTGTCGCCCCCAGGAGTACGGTCGCCACAGTGGCATTACCTTCTTCCTAGGGAGTGTGATGTCATGCTTGGGAGCAACGAAGGATCTCTCTAGCAGATTAACTGATTGGGCGGTGTTATTCCCACGAGTCATGACCCTCCAAACAGCGTTCATGAAGGCAAAGTGTTTGTTTTACGTGGGCAGTATGGTTGCAAAGCTGAACCTTAAAGGAATGTCCAGAAGGGCACCACCAGGAGTGGAGCCTACGGTTAAATTCGACTCCACCTGGGAAACCTCAACCATGCCAGCTACAGAACAGATGCACACATTGCAAGCTTAATTCCGTTAACGAACGAGACTCCGTCATGCCCCGCGGTCCGAGTCCGGCTTACTAGAGGGACACGTGAGGCTCTGGCACATGAGATTGGCCAATAACTGGTGTGTCATGCCCTTACATGTCCGTGGCTGCATGTGCGCTACACTGAAAAGGCCAGCGTTTGTCGCTTACAGGTGCAGATAACCCGCTGAACAACGTTAGTGATGGGGATCACTGATTACAATTATTACCCGCGAACAATGATTTCCCAGTAAGTGCAGGTCAACCGCAGTTCCGGAATTAGGCCTAACCGTCATTCCTGAAACAATGAAAAACTTACGTGTGCAAACCACAGGTGCTGTAGCTTGCTTAACAGCTCGCCAGCCGTTCTCACGCCCAGTATGGATTACACGTGATTGCACAAAGGTTAGAAAGGGTACCGTATCCCCGGATAACATGTATGGATAGCGTACACATTCAAAATATATGTCTCAGGAGGCAGGCTCAGATGGTGTCAGGCCCAGTATGGATTGCACGTGATTGCACAAAGGTTAGAAAGGGTACCGTATCCCCGGATAACATGTATGGATAGCGTACACATTCAAAATATATGTCTCAGGAGGCAGGCTCAGACGGTGTTAGGCCCAGTATGGATTGCACGTGATTGCACAAAGGTTAGAAAGGGTACCGTATCCCCAGATAACATGTATGGATAGCGTACACATTCAAAATATATGTCTCAGGAGGCAGGCTCAGACGGTGTTAGGCCCAGTATGGATTGCACGTGATTGCACAAAGGTTAGAAAGGGTACCGTATCCCCAGACAACATGTATGGATAGCGTACACATTCAAAATATATGTCTCAGGAGGCAGGCTCAGACGGTGTCAGGCCCAGTATGGATTGCACGTGATTGCACAAAGGTTAGAAAGGGTACCGTATCCCCAGATAACATGTATGGATAGCGTACACATTCAAAATATATGTCTCAGGAGGCAGGCTCAGACGGTGTTAGGCCCAGTATGGATTGCACGTGATTGCACAAAGGTTAGAAAGGGTACCGTATCCCCGGATAACATGTATGGATAGCGTACACATTCAAAATATATGTCTATACATCAGGAGGCAGGCTCAGGCGGTGTCAGGCACAGTATGGATTTGACGGCCCAGATTACACAGCGGAGGAGCAGGGAGAGGTAAAGATTGCAAATGCTGGGGCCCTGCCCAAGCAAGGGGGGCCCACTCGTGGGCGTCGGTACTGGCACTGGGCCCCTCATAGTACAGCGGTGTGTCTGACGGCGGGTGTGCACCACCACCGTCAGAGACACTTGATTGCACTATGAGGGACCCTGTGCCAGTGCCCGCTCCCAAGAGTCAGCCTACCCACCTGTCCAGGGCAACGGCACTCGCACGGTGTCGTGCGCTAGGTGGTGACCCCGACCATGGGGGGGGAGGCAGCACAGTTAGGGAGTTTTAGAAAGTGGCATATGTTGATGTTGGACATTCAGCTGATGCAAAAGGCGAAATAGGTGAAGTACCAGGAAGAGGTGGACCAAAGCAAGCCATTTTTCTGTCACCCTATGTGTCATCAGGAGAAGGTGGGACAAAATCCTTGGAAACCCATGCGTGGTTCATTTTAATGAAGGTTAGATCATCCACATTTTGGGTTGACAGATGGGTCCTTTTTTCTATCAGGATTGATCCAGCTGCACTGAAGACTCTTTCCGATAGCACACTTGCAGCTGGGCAAGCGAGCTCCTGTAAGGCATATTGGGCCAGTTCAGGCCAGGTGTCCAGTTTAGCGGCCCAATAGTCAAAGGGGAATGACCTGTGTGGGAGAACATCGCTTCAAGTACTCGGCCAGCACCTCGGCGGTGTGTCTGTCACCCAAACACATCATCTGCAACACAGCCTGCTGACGCTTTCCACTAGCTGCTCGATAGGGGGACACATCGTGTGCAACAGTGGCAGCTGCAGATGGAGTGCTCGTACGACTGCGCTCTGTGGACGAGCTTTCGCTTCTGGAGGAGGAGGAGGAGGAGGAGGAGGGTCGAACGCCTACAGCCAACTGTTTCCTATACCGTGGGCTAGGCAGCACTGTCCCACCACCGCTGTCCCCTGTGGACCCTGCATCCACCACATTAACCCAGTGCGCACTGATGGACACGTAACGGCCCTGGCCATGCCGACTGGACCATGCATCAGTTGTGAGGTGCACCTTTCCGCTCACTGACTGCTTGAGTGCATGGACAATGCGGTCTTTCACATGATGGTGGAGGGCTGGGATGGCTTTGCGAGAGAAGAAGTGGTGACTGGGTAGGTCATAGCGTGGTACTGCATAGGCCATGAGTTCGTGGAAAGCTGTGCTTTCCACCAACCGAAAGGGCATCATCTCAAACGAGATTAGTTTGGCAATGTGGGCGTTCAAACCCAGTGTACGCGGATGAGAGACTGAGTACTTTCTTGACCTACTCATAGTGTCTGGGAGGGTGAGCTGGACTTGAGAGCTGCATATGGTGGAAGTAGCGGTGGACAGGGCGGACTGAGAGAGGGTTGATGATGGTGATGGAGTTGGTGTTCTTTCTGATGGCCTAGAATCAGTCTTTCGTTGATATAACAGTGGGATTCCCTGACTGCTGTGGTCTTGCAACGACACCTCAACATTTGCTGCTGTGCTAACTGGTGGGCTTACAGTGGGGGAAACAATGTAGCGTTGCTGACTACCTTCGTTGTGACCAGTTGCACATGTGGCACTTGAGGTTTGGTGTTGTGTCCACGCTTGCAAGTGCATGCTGGTTAAATGTCTAAGCATGCAACTGGTATTCAAATTTTTCAGATTTTTCCCTCGGCTAAAGGTCTTTGCACACTTCTTACAGATAACCTTGGCCTGATCATGAGGATTTTGGTCAAAAAAGTGCCACACTGCACTCTTCCTACTTTGGCAGACATTTTGCGGCCTAGCACGCTGTGATCTTTTGACCCTCTGGACAAGCTGTCCAGCAACTCTTTTGATGTTTGGAACCTGTCTTTGGAGTGCTCCGGGCCTGCCAGATAACAGCTGTTGCGATGTCGATGTCTGCTGTGGATGCTCCTCATCTGAGCTATTGGAAGCAGCACCCTCTTCCCCCAATGGATGCCAATCTGGGTCAACAACTGGGTCATCCATCACCTCCTCTTCTATGTCATGTGCACCTTCCTCTGTGTCACCGTGTATGGTGGTATAGTGTGCGGGAAGGGGCACCTGAGTCTCATCAGGGTCAGAATCTGGCTCTGTACACTGCGAGGACAATGTAGTGCTCTGAGTGAATGTACCAGCAGAATCATCCATCAGCGGCTGTGCATCAGTGCACTCCATGTCAGATTCATCTTGGCCTGGGTAATTCACCATTTGACTTGATAATCCAGGCATGGTATGTGAAAACAGCTCCATGGAGTAATCAGTAGTATGGCCTGCGTCATCCTTCAATCTTGGTTGGGGTGAAGGACACAAGGAAAGGTGTGGTTCATGAACATGAGCCTCCAATGACGACTCAGTGCTTTTACTTTTTACAACTGAATAAGAGGAGGCGATAGAGCTGGAGGCTGAGTCAGCAATGTAAGACAAAACTTTTTCCTGATGCTCTGGCTTTAAAAGCGGTTTGCCAACTCCTAGAAAACTAAGCGTTCGAGGCCTTATGTAGCCAGACGATGACGCAGGGTCAGCACCTCCTGCATTCGGTCCTATTTTGCTCTTGCCACTACCATCAGATCCACCACCAACACCATCATTACCAGCTGCCAACCCCCGCCCAATTCCACGGCCTCTTCCACCAGCCTTCCTCATTTTTGGTAGAAATGTAGACAAAATCCAACAAACTATATAGTAATGTAAAACAAGGTACAAGGTGTCTATAGGACAGGGGAGATTTTGAATTTCTGCAGACACTTGTGGACACTGGACACTTTTGGATTGTGTGAGGCCCACTGATATCTGAGCGCTATGTGACAGGCTCGATGGCACAGCTGTGACCAAAGTGACTAGAGGATAAGGGAGATTTTGAATCTCTGCACACACTTTTGGACACTGGATGGACACTTTTGGATTGTGTGAGGCCCACTGATATCTGAGCGCTATGTGACAGGCTCGATGGCACAGCTGTGACCAAAGTGACTAGAGGATAAGGGAGATTTTGAATCTCTGCACACACTTTTGGACACTGGACACTTTTGGATTGTGTGAGGCCCACTGATATCTGAGCGCTATGTGACAGGCTCGATGGCACAGCTGTGACCAAAGTGACTAGAGGATAAGTGAGATTTTGAATCTCTGCACACACTTTTGGACACTGGACACTTTTGGATTGTGTGAGGCCCACTGATATCTGAGCGCTATGTGACAGGCTCGATGGCACAGCTGTGACCAAAGTGACTAGAGGATAAGGGAGATTTTGAATCTCTGCACACACTTTTGGACACTGGACACTTTTGGATTGTGTGAGGCCCACTGATATCTGAGCGCTATGTGACAGGCTCGATGGCACAGCTGTGACCAAAGTGACTAGAGGATAAGGGAGATTTTGAATCTCTGCACACACTTTTGGACACTGGACACTTTTGGATTGTGTGAGGCCCACTGATATCTGAGCGCTATGTGACAGGCTCGATGGCACAGCTGTGACCAAAGTGACTAGAGGATAAGGGAGATTTTGAATCTCTGCACACACTTTTGGACACTGGACACTTTTGGATTGTGTGAGGCCCACTGATATCTGAGCGCTATGTGACATGCTCGATGGCACAGCTGTGACCAAAGTGACTAGAGGATAAGGGAGATTTTGAATCTCTGCACACACTTTTGGACACTGGACACTTTTGGATTGTGTGAGGCCCACTGATATCTGAGCGCTATGTGACAGGCTCGATGGCACAGCTGTGACCAAAGTGACTAGAGGATAAGGGAGATTTTGAATCTCTGCACACACTTTTGGACACTGGACACTTTTGGATTGTGTGAGGCCCACTGATATCTGAGCGCTATGTGACAGGCTCGATGGCACAGCTGTGACCAAAGTGACTAGAGGATAAGGGAGATTTTGAATCTCTGCACACACTTTTGGACACTGGATGGACACTTTTGGATTGTGTGAGGCCCACTGATATCTGAGCGCTATGTGACAGGCTCGATGGCACAGCTGTGACCAAAGTGACTAGAGGATAAGGGAGATTTTGAATCTCTGCACACACTTTTGGACACTGGACACTTTTGGATTGTGTGAGGCCCACTGATATCTGAGCGCTATGTGACAGGCTCGATGGCACAGCTGTGACCAAAGTGACTAGAGGATAAGGGAGATTTTGAATCTCTGCACACACTTTTGGGCACTGGACACTTTTGGATTGTGTGAGGCCCACTGATATCTGAGCGCTATGTGACAGGCTCGATGGCACAGCTGTGACCAAAGTGACTAGAGGATAAGGGAGATTTTGAATCTCTGCACACACTTTTGGACACTGGACACTTTTGGATTGTGTGATGCCCAATGAATATCTGAGCGCTATGTGACAGGCTCGATGGCACAGCTGTGACAAAAGTGACTAGAGGATAAGGGAGATTGGATTGCTTTTAAAAAAGCAGTTTGCGGAGCAGTGGGTAAACAGCAATGCAGGAATGTCAGGAAGCCTTAGAAGGCAGCCCAACAACCAACACCACTATATAGCCTCCCCTTGCACTGCACACACAGTGACTGGTGTGTTGTGCAGGCCAAATTGCTAGCAGCAGAAGCAGTTTTTTTTTCTTCTCAGCAGGACAAAAAAAAAAAAATTGGGATTGCTTTTAAAAAAGCAGTTTGCGGAGCAGTGGGTAAACAGCAATGCAGGAATGTCAGGAAGCCTTAGAAGGCAGCCCAACAACCAACACCACTGATACACCACTATATAGCCTCCCCTTGCACTGCACACACAGTGACTGGTGTGTTGTGCAGGCCAAATTGCTAGCAGCAGAAGCAGTTTTTTTGTCTTCTTCCCTGCCTAACGCTCTCCCTACAGAATCAGCAGCAACCTCTCCCTATACTAAGATCGGCAGAAGTAAGATGGCGGTCGGCGTGCACGCCCTTTTATACCCCCTGTGACGCCCACCAAAGCAAGCCAATCACTTGCATGCCCTTCTGAAAGATGGTGGTGACCCGTGCCTATGTCATCACGTTGCCCACAGTGTCCGTGGATCCTGATTGTTTTGCGCTCTTTTTCAGCCAAACTTTTGAAACGCGACTTTGGCGCGTAAGTCGCCGACCTCGTGGCCGACCTCATCCTAGGGTCGGGTTTCGTTTCATGAAACCCGACTTTGCCAAAAGTCGGCGACTTTTGAATTTTTTCGACCCGTTTCGCTCAACTCTTCTGTCAGACACATCTTTAATTTTTGCACCTGGAAGACGGCACATTTCTCTTGAGGTTATATCCGGTCTGCAGATAGCGGTTTCTGTTCCTCTCAACAGGGAATCCCTCATGACCACCACTCTCCGTTTCTTCTTCACAATATTTTCCTTTCTCTATCCAGGAGGACTCTGAAGGCGTACAAGGTTGCTGTTTGTGGGCAAAGTCTTATCCTGATGTATTTCTTCATCGTTTTCCTGCGTGAGAGCCTGGTACTGGTTTCTGAGCAGTATGGGTGCTGACTGCCTCCTGATCCTCCTGCTTCTCTGGGTCACATGTCTCCATTCCTCTGTTTCTTCAGGTGCACTTCGAATTTCTTCTCTTTCTGTACCATGAGGAGATAACTCTGCTCTGTCTAAGAACTCTGCACCTTCCTTAATAATCTTCAATGTAGCTAACCTCTCTTCGAGATTTTGCCACTTTTCCTCCAACAGGGACACAAGCTTGCATTTGTGGTATGTGAAGTTTGGCTTTTCCACTGGTAAGTCTGTGAACATCAAAACAAACATTTTTCGGATATGTATCACAAGAAGGAACGGAAAAACATGAAGAGATCCAGTACTTAATTAAAATATCAAATTTTTATTGAAATATTATTAAAAGAATTTTAAAATAACAAAATGCCCAGTAGGAGGCGCTCAAAAACACCAATTCATAATATAGTCACATAAGTAATGCAATAGCACATCTACAAATAAATCCTAACTCTAACAGTTAGATATATAATAATTATAATATAAGGAGTATATCATCTCCATAAATTTACATAATATCTATAGCAGGTTGTAAAAAATACAGGCAATCAGATCAATATTTACAATTCAACAAATTGCCTAATGTCTCAGAGTAACTGTGATTGTCTGAACCTAGTCTCTTGTAATGCTGTTTCAAAAACCAGCCAGACTAAAAATTTAGGACAGACTGTACCTGTGAGGAAAAGACGCTGCTGACTGTGCTGACTATGAATGGTGCTGCCTCCTTCACCCCAACGCACGTTTCGCCTTAGCTTCTTCTGGGGCTGTGTCTATGTGGTGGGCGCTGTCTGTTAAATATCCCATAAACCAATCAGAGATCACAGAGAACTGATATGGGCGTGAATAATTAAATGACGTCTCCGAACACCTTTATTGGCACTTGTCCAAATCCACAGGGCTGTGAAAATATCACTTTCAATTGACGCGCTCCCTTGGGCGACACACATAATATTTAATAGGCACAAACTTGGAGCACTCAAGGAAGCGAACAGCGATGCTGAAATAGCACAGGCGCGCCGTGTGTCGGAGATTTTTGTGACCGATAAAAACATATAAAGATGACATTATAATGTGAAAAATTCACCGAAAAATAAAAAAGTGATTAGTAATACCTAAATCGTGCCGATGCGCCCTGTATCTATAATAGTGAGAACAAATCACAAAAAATATATGAAAAAAAATATAAAAAAAGGCGATTTGTTGAACTGGTTTATATATAGTGTTTTAAAATAGTTTTTATAAAATCTTTGTGTCATACGCATATCAAGATATCAAAAAAGTGTAAAGCTTAGAATGTGCAATATAGATATTAATTAGCAATAAAAATTTCTAAGTGCCATCCACATATTTCAAGTCCACATAAAACTAGAATCAAAAGAAAGAAAAAAACCTATACAAAATTTTTTTTGAAAAATTCAAAACCCCAATAATTGGATCTACCATGATCTAAGCATGCTCTGATCCAACGAATGATCCACAAAAAGATCAAATATTTATTGCAATAGATATACCATATAATATACAATATGGAAAGTAGTATCATCAGATCCATGGAGAGAAATTATATGAGCATGCTTTAATAAAAAAAAAATAAAAAAAAAAAAAAAAAATTTTGAATTCCAAAGCCCCAATAAATGGATCTACCATATTCTAAGCATGCTCTAATCCATCTAAATAGACACAAACGACAAAATATTAATTGCAATAAACATAATATGTAATGTGTGAAAAAAAACATAAAATCCACTAAAAGGAATTATATTAGCATGCTATAGTCCAAAAATGTTTTTTTTTAATAAAAAATGATACCAATATGGGATTGTAGATATAAGTCCACAATATAGATATTAATAAAAAATTCCTAAGTGCCATCCATATATTTCCAATCCACATAAAATTAGAATCAAAGGAAAAGAAAGAAATTTTTTTTTATAAGTTTCAAAACCCCAATAATTGGATCTACCATAATCTAAGCATGCTCTAATCCACCTAATGAGCCATAAAAAGATCATATGTATATTATACAATATGTGACAGAATAATATCATCAGATCCACGGAAAGAAATTAGATGAGCATGCTGTAATCAAAAAAATTTTTTGAATTCCAATATCCCAATAAATGGATCTACCATATTCTAAGCATGCTCTAATCCATCTAAATAGACATAAATAACAGAATGCTCATTGCAATAAACATATAATATGCAATATGTGAAAAAAACATAAAATCCACTGAAAAGAATTATATTAGCATGCTGTAGTCCAAAATTGTTTTTTTTTTTTATCAAAAATGATACCAATATGGGATTATAGATATAAGTCCACAAAAGTTGTCATATTATCTTCCTTTTTTCTTTTCCTTCAAAGAATAGATTCCTCTCTTTGAACGCTCATATCAGACTCCCCAAAAGATGTGAAGGGTAAACAGATTTCTCAAGATCAACGTACTCAATCTACAAGGGACAAATAAATTAAAATCAAATAAAATAAATAATACCCCACCCACCCCATAAAAAGATGCCACAAAGAATAAGAAATCTACAGAAAGGAGGCAAACCCTAAGCTCTCATTAAGGCCAAATGGACTCATCGTGCCCAGTCGATGAATCCAAAACTCTACTTAAATCCCCACCTCTAATATCAAATGCAACCAGATCAATACCCTTAATAACTAAACCGCTGGCATTGCACTGATGATGGCGTTTGAAATGCCTGGGCAAAGTTTTTAAAAGGAGTCATCCGTGACATTCTTCGCTTTTTCAATGTCCCTCACGTGTTCTAATTTTAAGTTCACATGTGGTAAGACCTACATAGATCTTACCACATGGACACTGGGCATGATAAATAACACCCTTTGAGGAAAAATTGATGTGCTTCCTGATTTCAAATGTTTTTGACCCATCTTGGTTTAAAAAGGTATTAGTTTTAACCAAATTTAGGCATCCCTTACAAGTACCACATGGGAAAAAACCTGGTTTACCAGTATTTTTTCTTGATCTCTTTTTGTTCACTTTCGATATGTAATGGCTATTCACCAGAATGTCTTTCAAATTTTTTGATCTTCTAGCCACAAAAGCCGGAGCAGCCGGAAGTATCCTTCAGAACTGGATCAATCAGGAGAGTATGCCAGTGTTTAGGTATAATGTCCGTGAGACGTTTGAGAGTTGAAGGTAGAAATGAAGCGTACCGTATTAGAGGTACATGAATCATTTTTATTTTTAGGTTGCCCGTAAAGAAGTTGATCCCTATTAGCTCTTGAGGATCTAAAATATCCACGTTTAATTGACCTCATACTATAGCCTCTTTCCACAAATCTTCTTGTGAGATCTTTTTCAAATGTCCCATTATCTGAACAAATTCTCTTTGCCCGGAGGAACTGACCGATTGGTATTCCATTTATCATAGATCTCGGGTGTGAAGATTGTGCCAGTAGAAAAGAGTAGCCGTAGGCTTCCGAAAAATATCTGAATTGAGATGACCGTCAGAAGAGGCCGAAATGAGAATATCCAAAAATTCAAAACATCTTTCATATTTAAAGGTAAGTTTCACATTAATGTCGGTTTGATTGAGCCTATCAAAAAGAGCACAAAGTTCATCAGTGGACCCTTCCCAGATAAACAGAATATCATCAATATACCTCATCCAGTTATGGACCTTGTCCATACCCTGGATGAGGTCATCCTGAAAAATAGTCCGCTCCCATGCCCCCAAAAACAAATTAGCATAAGCCGGGGCACAGGACACCCCCATTGCTGTACCTTGCAACTGTAAAAAAAAAATCTCAATTAAATGTAAAAACGCTGTGATTCAAAAGAAATTCCAATAATACTAAAATCAGGTCAGCAATTGATCCCCCCCGATCAATACTGCTGGAGTCCAAAAACCATTTAGCCAATCCATCATGATGTTTAATCGAGGTGTACAGGGACTCCACATCTGCCGTTACCAGTGTCATATTATTATCCAGCTGTAATTGGTCAATCTTTTGTAAGGCAGATGTGGTGTCCCTGACATACGAAGGCAGTTCAGTGGCCAAAGGCTTAAGAAAAAAATCCACAATACCTGAAATATTTTCACATAGACTGGAATTACCTGCCACAATGGGGCGTCCTGGTGGATCCAATGAATTCTTGTGCAATTTAGGAATGAGATAAAAAGTGGCCAATTTTGGATGGAAATTACATACATTATCCAGTAGTTACTTTGAAATAATTTCTTGGGAAAAAGCATCTTCTAATATACTGACCAATTTGGCCTGGAAGGAAGATATAGGATTGAATGTTAATTTTAGCATTTGGTGTCATCCAGTAATACACTAGCCTGTTTCTCATACATATTTGTTGGCCAGATGACCAAATTGCCACCTTTATCAGCCATTTTAAAAACGACATCTTCCCAGGTTTTAAGTTCCTCCATTGCAATTTTTTCTTTTCTAGTCAGATTAGATGATCCATGTTTACTTTTGGATAGGATCTCAATATCATTGGTGACCAATTGGGTAAATATATCGACTGCTGGACAAATCCCCAGTATTGGAAACTTTCTAGATTTATCATAGAAGAAACTGGGGATTGAGCTTACCTGTTTGGTTGAATTTTCCTCTTCCAGGGATTTCAAGATCTCCAGAGCATCAAGCTCCTCTTTCGTAGTAAAACTGTCATTACTCTGATTTTCAAAATGTAGTATCTTCAATAACAATTTTCGCGAAAATAAATGTGTATCTGGACTTCCGGGAGGCAGACCTTGGGAATGGCCGCTTCTTCTTGAGCTCCTCATCAGCCCAGCGCCATCCAGGGCCATCGAGGCGGCGGCAGGCCGCAGTCGCCTAACTAAAGTGAGGAGACTAACAGGGTGAGACCAGCTGGAGTGATCTGGCCGCCCTAGCTTCCCTGTAGATCCCGGTGTATGCAGCTGGAGCCCTTCACAGCGGGCGCCACGTGATCAGCGGCGGAGGAGACATGCAGCGGCCTCTGAGCAGCCCCTGACAAGCGCCAGCAGTGAGAGGCATAGGAGACACGGAGGCAGCATAACAATCAGTGTGTAAAGAAGGAGGACAGTTACCGGAGCACCGGTCTGTGACTGCAGCGGTCGGGTAGCGGTGAGTGTGAAGGAGGCGGACTCACTAACACCAGCGCCATCTTGCCCGGGGCGAGAGGCAGCACAGCAATCCCTTCCACATTGTCCCAGAAGCACTGAGACACAGCAGGCACACGCATTATAAAATTCAATTCAAAGAAAGCCCAGATGAACGGCACCAAGGCTCTAATCCACCAGCAACAAGTCAAGGAACAATCACAGGCACACAGTGTGTGAAACACTGCTGGGAATAACGGTGCTTAGCATCAGAAAAAACATGCTAAATTTATAAAAGAAGGAAAAAGATGCGGCACTCACCCAGATTTGCAGTGCAGTGTTTCTTTATTCAACCATTAAAGGTCACACAATAAAGGACGGGCAGATAACATGAGGCATGCGGGGAAAAAAGAGGGACAACAGCCGTTTCACGTACACAGACGCTTCAACAGGTCCAGGACTTAGCATCAGAAACCTGGACCTGTTGAAGCGTCTGTGTACGTGAAACAGCTGTCGTCCATCTTTTTTCCCCGCATGCCTCATGTTATCTGCCCGTCCTTTATTGTGTGAACTTTAATGGTTGAATAAAGAAACACTGCACTGCAAATCTGGGTGAGTGCCACATCTTTTTCCTTCTTTTATAAATAAACATGCATTATAAAGACTGCTACCTAAAATCTGCACATTGATAGCAGAGCCTGTCAGTCTCTCCCCATCTGCATTTGACGAGCCAATTAACCCCTACAGAACTGTTATCAAGTGACTGACGTTTATCTCCTGTGCTCTAAGGGCCCTTTTTACTGATCATATAACGGGCCAATATACCTGGACTGGCCCCTGGGGAGCAGTCTCTTTGGGGGAACAGTAATCATATTACTATCTTATGCTGAATGCGGACAAGCGACAGTCATTGATGTAGCTACCTGTTAATGTAAAAATCACCAATCTCTCCAGCAGCATCAAGTGTCCATCATAATGGAGAAGTACATGGGCAAACAAAATAAAGGGGGTCACACATCTTCCCGGAATCAGTCAGGTCCCTCATCACCTAATTCGATTCAGGCTACGGGTGGTGACAATTCCCACTCTATAGCAGACATTATACTAGAACGCCTGATGCCTGAAATTGACTCCAGATTTACTACCTTTCAGGCCTCATTTGATAAAATACTCTCACAGGTGGCGGCTCAGGGCACTAGACTAGTGGAGGTGGAGCAGCGTATTTCAGATCTAGAAGATGCCGCTAAAACAATGGAGAAGCGCCTGGAGGGTAAAGAGAGGATCATCACTGATTTGCAAAACAAAATGGACGACCTGGAGAACAGATCCAGACACAACAACTTGAAATTGAAATTGGTGGGACTGCCGGAATCAATCCACCCTGCGGATCGACTAAAGCTAACATACCAGTGGCTGCCGCAGGCTCTGGAAATCCCCCTGGAGTCCGGACGGATCACTGTTGAGAGAGCGCACAGAGTGGGTCCGCAAAGGGGTTGGAGAGAAAGCCGGTCCGAGGCCAGTTTTGTTTAAGGTTCTGGACTACCAGGACAAAATTCGTCTACTGAGAGCATATAGAAAGAGACCTCAACTTCTTTATGAAAACCACAACATTTTGATGCTCCAGGATTACTCGGCGGTGGTGGCAGCCAAACACAGTGCATTCCAGCCGGCATGCCGAATGTTGGTAGATAACAATGCTAGATTTGGCTTACAAAACACTGTGTTGCTTCGCTTCACATTGTCGGGGAAAAATTGGGTTTTCGGTGACCCTGCGGAGGCTCTGAAATGTATTCAGGAATCCACAAAACCGCCATGATGGCAACTGCATACAATTTGGCTGATGACACTTCAGTATACCGATTGAGGTGATGTTGTAGCAGGTTCTGCACTTATATATATATGTTGCAACCGTTCTTTTTGTTTATGTTGTTTATGGCATATATGTCGTACAATGTTCTTTGCCACGGGAGGGAAGCATGCAGTTGGGATCTTTCTTCCCGTTGACAACAGGGTGTTTGCGGGGGGGGGGGGGCGGTTGGGGAAAATCTCTGTATTCATTTGGAAGAATCTCATTTTACTGGGATTCCGAGACCAACTCCCTGGGATTGGTGGGGGTCCCATTTATTTTCACTTATTTTTTTCATCTGGATAAAGGGAGTAGGTTAAATGGCAGCAAATTCTAATATTGAAAAATTGGACCTGGTGTCTCTTCACTGGTGTTCCTGGAATGTTAACGGGTTACACTCCCCGGAAAAAGGGAAAAAAATTCTAAATTATTTACATCAGAAAAACTTCCATGTGGTTCTCCTCCAGGAGACCCATTGGATAAAAGGTAATCACCCAATGCTCAGAAGCAAAAAATTCTCTCTTTGTGTAGAGGTCTCATACTCTAAAAAGCAACGAGGGGTAGCCATACTGATTAACAACAATGTTAAATATGAGGTAATAGACACGATAGAGGACCCTGCGGGCAGGTTTATCTGCGCTAAACTCAATATTGAGGGGGACGATTTATATTGTAGTTAACATCTATGCACCAAATGCACCCGACCCCCAGTTCCAGGCCTCCGTGTTGGAACACATTGCAGGCTGGGATTCAAATTCTCTCATAGTGGGCGGGTATTTTAATGAGGTATATGACGTAGACTTGGATAAATCCAAATACCAATCGCCACCTGCACGGACTTCGGGGAGATTTCTACAATCCTTCTCTGATCACCTGGATTTAGTGGACGTGTGGAGAATACAGCACCTGTTAGAAAAAGATTTTTCTCATTATTCGCACGCACAGGACTCACACACTAGAACTGACTATTGGTTGCTAAGCACTGCACTTTTGTCTCTTGTTCAACAGACAAAAATATTAGATAGATATTTACATCTCAGGCCACGCACCAATTACCTTTCACCTCAAACTAAAGCAGACTATTCATTGTAATAGGAGATGGAGATTCCCCTCATACTTATACCAGTCTGATGACTTTAGAAAACACCTAAATTTCTCTTGGAACACATTTAAAGCAGACAACTCAAAACACATTGAAACACCACATTTGTTTTGGGACACCTCTAAAGCAGTTATGCGAGGGCAAATAATATCCTTTGTGAGCAACAACAAAAAAAAATCTATCACGTCAAACTTTAGAATCACAAACAGCATTGACCCTGGCATACAAAAGATTCAAAGCCAATAATACGCCCCTCACTAAAAGCCAATACCTAGAAGCGAAAAGAGTGGCGGACGTTCTGGCCCACGAGAGAGCTGTCTTTAATCTTGACTATCAAAAACAAAAATATTTCAAATGGGGCAACAAACCTGGCAAATTCCTTGCATCACTTGTTAGACTATATCGCAAAGCCACAAGAATTCACAAAATTAACAACAAGCATGGCATCGTTCGGACTAGTAATGAGGAAATCATTGAAGAATTTAGAGCCTTTTTTGAGTCTCTCTATAGTGTAGCACCAAAGACAGGGAATGTTGGCCCTGAATTTTTGAGGCCAGACGTGCTACTTAAATTGATGGAGAAGCACAGAGACGCCCTTAATGCTCCGATATCTATAGCAGAAGTCGTCCAAACCATAAGCACCTTAAAAATATCTAAATCCCCCGGCCCTGACGGATATAGTAATGAGTACTACAGAATATTGTGAGGAGCATTGGGCCCTCATTTGTGTGCGGTCTTCAACCAAATTGTCCAGACGGGACGCTTACCTGATGGGTTTACTGATGCAGACGTAATTGTACTCCCCAAACCGGTCAAAGACCTATTACGAGTAGATGGATACCGACCGATCTCGCTGTTGAACTTAGATTTCAAAATTTTCACAAAAATATTAGCAAACAGAGTCCATCAGCTAATTCCCCAATTAATCTCACCCCAACAGATTGGCTTTGTTCATGGGAAATCAATAAGGTATAATGTATGTACGGCTCTGGGGGCTATTTCCCATGGGAGTTTGAGTGGAGACCTGGACGCAATTGTGGTCAGTCTGGATGCCAACAAGGCATTCGACAGGGTCGATTGGGACTATCTTCATGATGTCCTGGCACTCAGAGGCTTTGAATTGTGGTCCTGTAAGGCCATTACTATGATATATCATGAACCAGTATCCAGGCTGGCCATAAATGGGACACTATCGTCGACTTTCAGGATTCAGAGAGGTACCCGTCAGGGTTGCCCCTTATCACCCCTATTATTTAACAAAGCCTTAGACCCACTGATTAGAACTTTACAAAACATGTCGGAGTATGAGGGAATAACCGTGGGGAACGTTACAGTTAAAATTGCAGCGTTTGCTGATGACATCCTATTATTCATTTCCAACCCAACCAAGGCACTCCCCGTAATAATGGACGCACTCTATAACTTTGCTCACTGTTCCGGCTTTAAAATTAACTTTGCTAAATCTGAAGCATTAGCCTTATTTAAACAGGGAAGATCGATCCCATCTTTCCCTTTCAGATGGTGCACATCTTCTATAAAATATTTAGGTATTCATCTTTTGGCAGATTTAGCTGACTTATATCAAATAAATATAAAACCATTGCTTGCCTCGATACTTGGTCTTTTAACCTCCTAGAAACATTACACTCTGTCCTTCTCCGGACGATGCCATCTGATCAAAATGGTTATTTTTCCAAAACTCATGTATATATTTCAGACTTTGCCCCTACTATTATCTAAAGCGGACATGCATTTACTAAACAAAGCATTCCATTGATTCATCTGGGGAACAGGGAAGAGGACTAGAATTGGTCTGCCAAAATTACAAGCCCCAAAAGAGGAAGGAGGTATCAATTTTCCAGACATTGGGCGGTATAATCTGGCTGTAAATCTACGATATGGTATTGATTGTTTGCGGGGAACTTCCCACTTTGCTAATGTGGATCTAGATCAGCAATTCTACCCACACATTGCGCTCTCTGCCTTGTTACGCTTAAGCAATGATAGCCTTCCCACCGATGTAGACGAACACCCTACCATATGGCAGACCATACGGGTATGGCGAAAATGTAGGAAAATCTGTCATATCCACACTGATTCTTCACCTTTCATGCCATTTTTGGGTAACCCCAGGTTCCACACGGCAATCCGCCCTCACTCTATGTAGCTTTGGCCAGACAGGGGTGCGCAATGTCACTTGACTTGTTGGACGTCAAGTTTTCTCTACTTACGTTTAACAACGCGGCACATCGCTTCCCCATATTCGTTAATAGGCCCTTTCTCTTCCTCCAAGCAAGAAGCTTAGCCCAAAAGAGCTTGAGGGATGGTCAGCAGAAGGAGGGGAGCAACAAATTGAACAACTTTCTAAGGAATACTAAGACACAAATAGCGTCAACTAGTAGTATCTACACTCTGATACGTAACAGATGGTCATGGGAGAAGGACACCACAGGTCCGGCGAGATGGGCAAGGGACATACGTGATATAATGGTTAGCGATATTTTGGAAGCCACCAACATCCAGAGACGGGTTGTTTCATCTAGTAGTTATACAGACATGGCCCTTTTGCTCCTTCATAGAGCCTATGTTACCCCATATACTAAATCTAAAATGTCACCCTCGGGCACGTTCGCTTGTACCAAATGTAGCATGAAAAACACGGACATCTTGCACCATATGTCGGGATGCACAAAAATTTGCAAACTCTGGGAACACATTCATGCAGAGGTCCAGCATATGTGTGGGATAATGTTCAAACTCACTCCTCAATGGGCGCTCTTTAACATACTTGATCAGATTCCAGACAGGTTTCCAAAACATACAAGAGCCACACTGATATTATGGGCCTCTGCAACTAGAAAAAGTATACTACAACATTGGTTGAGCCCAATGTCGCCACCCAAGACACTCATACAATCTAAGATAATGTTTCTTTTCCGCATGGCTTGGTTGGACGCCTTAACCTGTAAAGAGACATTAGCAGGAAGTTTCTTAACCACATGGTCGTTACTTATCCCAACATTACCTCAGGACTCTAGGGACCAACCAACTCAGAACCCAATTTGAAAACACTCAATGGTATCTTCTTAAAAGAATTGGCGGTCATATACCAATACCATAAACATCTTCTGGCCAATTAGAATGCAGAGGATAATGAAAGGGGTTAGGGAGGGAGGGTGGAGGGACGTGGTTGGGCACTTGGGAAATTTATAGGTTACAAATGTTTTGTATGTTCAAGTGAATTGTACACCTTGAATCTGTTTGTTATTGAAACCAATAAAATATATTTAAAAAATAAATGTGTATCTTTTACCACTGTAAAAGAATCAATATTTGAAGAGGGCGAAAAGGTTAAACCTTTTTCCAATACAGTTAATTGAGTAACAGATAAAATAGGATTAGATAGATTAACTACCTTAGGCTATGTGCACACGCTGAGGTTTTTGCTGCGGTTCCGCTGCGGTTTTGGCCCTGCGGAACAGCAGCAGTTCTGCAGACATGGTACAGTACCATGTAACCCTATGGGTTTTCAAAACCGCAGTGCTCATGCTGCGTTTTTTTTCCGCACGGTTTTGCTGCGGTTTTTTTTCCGCAGCATGTCAATTGTTTCTGTGGATTCTGCTGCGGTTTCACACCTTTAACATAGTAGAGGTGTGAAACCGCAGGTCACTTTACCTGCGGTTCCGCGGGAAAAAACCTGCAGGTGAATCTGCAGCGTGTGCACATAGCCTTAAAGTGATCTTTTCCTTTACGTCCCCGTTGTGGCTTGTTAAACATATCCGGGAACCTCTTTCTTTGATTTGCACTTCTCAAGGAAAAGTCTCTTTTAAATTCACTATCACTAAGGGAAACCCTACTTTCTGCCCCTGAAATAGGGGTTTTTGAAGGTTCCCTGGATCTCTTTCTCTGTGGCACACGTTTCTTCTGTTGCCATTTATACATTTTTTCTGTCTCAAAATCAATAGTATCACGTTGGAATTTTTTTAATTTATTGAGGCTCACCTCTTCATCCCACTTCACCGAATCTTCTTCAAGTTCCTTGAGCCATTTATCAAAATTTTCTTTTGGAATATCTTTTTGTAGATTTTTTGGATAATTTCCAATTCATCATCCATTTCCTGTAGAGAGATAGTGCTTTTGTCTACCAAAATTTGTAAAAATTGAAAAGAACACGTAGCAGCAGCTGTCATCCATCTTTTAATCAAGTCCTCTCTTTCCAACTCATATGTAGGATACAAATTAACTCTCAACCCTCTGGGAATGAGTCTGTGAACATGTAGCAAGAAATGCAGCTCACCAAATATCCTTATTTGATCTTGACGGTCTCCTGACTTCCGGATCACCTGATTTTTCTGAAACACAAAGAAAAAGCACAGCATGACAAACGTGCAAAAATACTCTGTTGTTAAAAATATATAACAGTAGACAGCCAGTGCTAGTAAAAAATGATAACGAAAACAGGGTATTTAGTTGATATGTTTTTTGCAAAAAATGTATACAAAGCCACTCAACCACGTCACGGTAACCCTTCTCGGAGCAGTCCTATCTAATGTATTTAAAACCTGATCATGTGAACAATACCTACATGAGCAGGATTCAGAAAGGCGCTGCACAGTATGGGCACGCTGGGCAAAATGGCTCTTGTGCATGTCCCACAAGAGAGAGGCGGGGATCTCCCAAAGCTTGCATAAGCAAGAAATTAGTGGATTAAAAACACATGAGACATGCACAAGAATGAACAGGTCAGTAAGAAACTGTTCACACCACCCAAAGACTGAAACACAAAGAAAAAGCACAGTATGACCTGATTTTTCTGTTGCTTCTTCAGTGGTTGAAGAACCTAACCAAACTTCTACATCCTTTTCCTTATTTTGAAATTGTGACTGAGATTGTTGTTGCTTAAACTGGACTACTGGTATGATGTAATGAAACTTGAGTGACACAAAGTTCTCATCAATCATTACATCTCTCTTTATTGTGACATTGATCGATTCTGGGTGCAAGATTCTATATCCTTTCTGGGGTTCACTGTAGCCCACTAGGATACCCTCTTTTGCATGAGATTCCCACTGGGTACGTTTCTCTTTGTGAATATGTACAAATATTTTACTTCCGAAAATTCTTATGTGTTGGAGTTCAGGCTTCTTACTGTTCCATTGCTCATATTGAGTTTTTTCAGTAGCTTTATCTGGTAGTCTGTTTTGAAGATAGCAAGCTGTCATGATTGCTTCATCCATTCCATTATCTGCATGCAAAATTTTTGGCATTCTCACAAATTTGTTATATACTTCAGCAAGATATATTACAAGTTTCTCTGGTCCTTATCTTTGATGTGATGTAGGTAGACAATTGTGTATCTTGAACAATCATCAATGTGAGTTTCTTCTCAGATAACAGATTGTTTTCAAGACTAGGGACATAAAGCAGATCTTTTACTGGGATCTTTATGTTTTGTGATTCTAGAGTATTTATTATGTAATCCTGCATATCTTGGCCTTTAGCTTAGACAGATGCAGCTTTCTCATTAAATAGAGCTTATTGCTGAGATTTATCCTTTTATGCACTTTCTGCAGCTGTTCCCACATTTCTTTTGTGGTTTCATATTTGCATACATGCACATCTAATCATCATCTATACTAAGGGAGGGAGATAGTGCTTTATGCTTTTTGATCCTTCTCTACCCAGTCTTCAGGTAGTGGGTCAGGTCTAGACTACTGTATGTATTTCCATGTACCTTCTTTTATGAGCAGCATCTTTAACCTTTATTTTCCCAGATTGGTAGTACTGGGTAGTTAGATTCGGCACTTTGAACTTCACAGAGTTGCTGCTGGCGACCATCTTTGCTTCTTCTTCTTAGTACACTGCTATTTTCTCTCCTCTGGGCTGTTCTCTGGTTCTTTAGGCCCATAACCTGTTGGCAGCAGATTAGTCTCTGCACTGTCCACCCGCTCAACAGTGAATATATGTTTATTCAGAAACAAAGATAACACAGCTTACAACTGGTATTTCATATAGCTTAGGCTCTTATAATTCAGCTATACACACAGTGAGCAGGAACTTCCTGTTGTTTTTTTAACCATTTATTATTGGCAATATAACACTATTGCTGGAGACACCAACTCATGCACTGTTAAACAGTAGTAAATATTAGTTACTGCAACATATACAATGAGAAGCATTATTTCAACTTTTTTTAATCAAAATATTGTTAACTAAGTACCCTATGTTATTTACATAAACTATTACTATTCATTTACTTAATTGAGGCTATTTGCTCAGGGTATTATAACCATCTAATGAACATTTATGTATCATTACTTACTGCTGTCATTGATTTGTCATCATGCGTTCATTTCTTTGTCGTTATTTTCCTATCATATTGTTGGATAAATACATTAGTTGTAGCCATGCGCCAGGTGAAGGCAGTGCTTAATTATAATTGTGACTGTTCACATTGTGTTCTCAGTGGAGAAATCTGAGCGCACAAGAATTGCAGAGGCAATATGATTAAGGCTACGTACCCACGTATGCAGAAAAAAAATGGACTACTTACCAGGAAAAATGCGCACTTTTTTTTTTTTTTGCGCATTTTTACCGCGATTTTGCGCATTTTTAATGCATTTTTAACAGGAGCATCCTCCTGCTCATAGAATATAGTTAGAAATGCGGATTTTTCCGCGAAATTAATGAGCATGCCGCGTTTTTTTTTTCACGGTAAACAATGCATCAATATGCACAAAAAGTGCGGCATTCATTAAAATGAATGGGATGCTTCTTGTATGGGATTTTGAAGCGTTTTTACCGGGAAAAACGCGAAAAAAATCGCTTATGTGGGTACACAGCCTAACTCCTTAACCTCTCCACCTATGAGCCTGTTTTCCCCTTTCTGACCACACCAGATTTTACAATTCTGACCACTGTCATTTTATGAGCTAATTTTTGGTCGATATGGTTAGCGTTTATGAAAATATTGAAAATCTGAGTTCGGCAATTTTCAAACTCTGACTTTTTATGCCCTTAAACCAAATAGTTATAACACATACAATAGATAATAAATAATGTTTACCACATGTATACTTTACATCAGCATCACTTTATAAATATAACTTTTTTTTTGTTTATATTTCCCATACTTTGCACTGATGAGGGGCAACATCCCAAAACACTGCCTGAAAATTGAGATTCTGGTTTGGCTTTTCTTTTCTTAAATCATATTGCATGGCTCGATGAAGGGTTGATGTTGACTTTTAGGATCAGTGTTTCTAATAGGTAGCAAGAGAGTTCAAGTCCTCTTCCTCTCTGAAGTGATAATTTGCATACTTTGTATTTCCAAAACCATTTATTTAGGGACCACGTCATGTTTGAAGTGACTTTGAGGGGCCTGTGACAGAAAACACCCAAAAGTGACACCATTCTAAAAACTGCACACGTCAAAGTGCTCAAAACCACATTCAAGAAGTTTAACCCTTCAGGTGCTGCAAAGGAATTAATGCAATGTGGAAGGAAAAAAAAATAAAATTTTACTTGTTCCCACAAAAATGTTACTTTAGACCCAAATTTTGCATTTTCACAAGGGTAACGGGAGAAAATAGACCCCACAATTTGTTGTACAATTTCTCTTGAGCGCAGTAATGTATAAAATGAATTCCTTTATTTGGAAGGAATTAAAATAGGTGAAAAGAAAAAAAAACACACCAGCAAGCTGTAGGAGTAAGGGGGGACTTGGGGAACTCTTTGACAAGAAGAGTGCTATGTGCTATTGAGTACTAAGGAAAGGGAAGAAACTTAAATGTGTGATTAGTTCATTAATTAGGCAACAAGTATGTGGAACCAGAGCTGAAGAAACAAAGCTGGGGATGGGGAATGTGAAAAACCCAAAACATTATATATATATACTAGCTGAAGAGCCCGGCGCTGCCCGGGCATAGTAACTAACTGTGGTTAGTTATAGCAAATTATAATTATCCTCCATCCCATAGTCCCGTGCCCATATACCCATCATACATATCCATGATCCCATAGGCCCGTGCCCATATACCCATCATACATATCCTCCATCCCATGGTCGAGTGCCCATATACCCATCACACATCCTCTATCCCATAGTCCCATGCCCATATACCCATCACACATCCTCTATCCCATAGTCCCATGCCCATATACCCATCATACATATTCGCCATCCCATAGTCGAGTGCCCATATACCCATCACACATACTTTATCTCATAGTCCCATGCCCATATACCCATCATACATATCCTCCATCCCATAGTCCCGTGTCCATATACCCATCATACATATCCGCCATCCCATAGTCCCGTGCCCATATACCCGTCATACATATCCTCCATCCCATAGTCCAGTGCCCATATACCCATCATTCATATCCTCCATCCCATAGTCCAGTGCCCATATACCCATCACACATCCTCCATCCCATAGTCCCATGCCCATATACCAATCATACATATTCGCCATCCCATAGTCCCGTGCCCACATACCCGTCATACATATCCTCCATCCCATAGTCCCGTGCCCATATACCCATCATACATATCCTCCATCCCATAGTCCAGTGCCCATATACCCATCATACATATCCGCCATCCCATAGTCCCGTGCCCATATACCCGTCATACATATCCTCCATCTCATAGTCCCATGCCCATATACCCATCATACATATCCTCCATCCCATAGTCCAGTGCCCATATACCCATCATACATATCCTCCATCCCATAGTCCCATGCTCATATACCCATCACACATCCTCCATCCCATAGTCCCATGCCCATATACCCATCATACATATTCGCCATCCCATAGTCGAGTGCCCATATACCCATCATACATATCCTCCATCCCATAGTCCAGTTCCCATATACCCGTCATACATATCCTCCATCCCATAGTCCAGTGCCCATATACCCGTCATACACATCCTCCATCCCATAGTCCAATGCCCATATACCCATCACACATCCTTCATCTCCTAGTCCCGTGCCCATATACCCATCATACATATCCTCCATCCCATAGTCGAGTGCCCATATACCCATCATACATATCCGCCATCCCATAGTCCAGTGCCCATATACCCATCACACATCCTCCATCCCATAGTAAACCATTATGACATCATAATGAGCGGCGGGGCTTGCAACCTATGATGACATCAGCGTCGCCATGGCAACCATTATGACATCATAATGAGGGACGGGGCTTGATACACACACACTTTTTCCCCATTATGTAGATAGGGGCAAAATTGTTTGGTGAATTGGAACGCACGGGGTTAAAATTTTGCCTCACAACATAGCTTATGACGCTCTTGGGGTCCAGACGTGTGACTGTGCCAAATTTTGTGGCTGTAGCTGCGACGGTGCGGATGCCAATCCCGGACATACATACATGCACACACTTGAGCTTTATATATTAGATATATATTTAGATATAGAGATAGATACAGTGATGGCCAAAAGTATTGACACCCCAGCAATTTTGTCAGCTAATACTCAGTTTCTTCCTGAAAATGATTGCAATCACAAATTCTTTGGTATTATTATCTTCATTTAATTTGTCTTAAATGAAAAAACACAAAAAAGAATGAAGCAAAAAGCAAAACACTGATCATTTCACACAAAACTCCAAAAATGGGCCAGACAAAAGTATTGGCACCCTCAGCCTAATACTTGGTTGCACAACCTTTAGCCAAAATAACTGCGACCAACCGCTTCCGGTAACCATCAATGAGTTTCTTACAATGCTCTGCTGGAATTTTAGACCATTCTTCTTTGGCAAACTGCTCCAGGTCCCTGATATTTGAAGGGTGCCTTCTCCAAACTGCCATTTTTAGATCTCTCCACAAGTGTTCTATGGGATTCAGGTCTGGACTCATTGCTGGCCACCTTTGAAGTCTCCAGTGCTTTCTCTCAAACCATTTTCTAGTGCTTTTTGAAGTGTGTTTTGGGTCATTGTCCTGCTGGATGATCCATGACCTCTGAGAGAGACCCAGCTTTCTCACACTGGGCCCTACATTATGCTGCAAAATTTGTTGGTAGTCTTCAGACTTCATAATGCCATGCACACGGTCAAGCAGTCCAGTGCCAGAGACAGCAAAGCAACCCCAAAACATCAGGGAACCTCCGCCATGTTTGACTGTAGGGACCGTGTTTTTTTCTTTGAATGCCTCTTTTTTCTCCTGTAAACTATGTTGATGCCTTTGCCCAAAAAGCTCTACTTTTGTCTCATCTGACCAGAGAACATTCTTCCAAAACGTTTTAGGCTTTTTCAGGTAAGTTTTGGCAAACTCCAGCCTGGCTTTTTTGTCTCGGGGTAAGAAGTGGGGTCTTCCTGGGTCTTCTACCATACAGTCCCTTTTCATTCAGACGCCGACGGATAGTACGGGTTGACACTGTTGTACCCTCGGACTGCAGGGCAGCTTGTACTTGTTTGGATGTTAGTCGAGGTTCTTTATCCAACATCCGCACAATCTTGCGTTGAAATCTCTTGTCAATTTTTCTTTTCCGTCCACCTCTAGGGAGGTTAGCCACAGTGCCATGGGCTTTAAACTTCTTGATGACACTGCGCACGGTAGACACAGGAACATTCAGGTCTTTGGAGATGGACTTGTAGCCTTGAGATTGCTCATGCTTCCTCACAATTTTTATTTCTCAAGTCCTCAGACAGTTCTTTGGTCTTCTTTCTTTTCTCCATGCTCAATGTGGTACACACAAGGACACAGGACAGAGGTTGAGTCAACTTTAATCCATGTCAACTGGCTGCAAGTGTGATTTAGTTATTGCCAACACCTGTTAGGTGCCACAGGTAAGTTACAGGTGCTGTTAATTACACAAATTAGAGAAGCATCACATGATTTTTCAAACAGTGCCAATACTTTTGTCCACCCTCTTTTTTATGTTTGGTGTGGAATTATATCCAATTTGGCTTTAGGACAATTCTTTTTGTGTTTTTTCATTTAAGACAAATCAAATGAAGATAATAATAGCAAAGAATTTGTGTTTGCAATCATTTTCAGGAAGAAACTGAGTATTATCTGACAGAATTACAGGGGTGTCAACACTTTTGGCCACACCTGTATATATAGATATGGATATATACTGTATATATATATATATATATATATTTATATATATCAGTACAATGTGTTGTAGACCTGTAAGACACACTATAGTAAAAACAATATAATTTAAAATATCAAAAACAATACACAATTAAGCAAGAGTTAATGCAACATCACCTCTCTTCTGAGATTTAACCCTAAGGGGAGCCTAGGAATTAATTTTTTACATACCTGGATAGGAAGCTAGATCATTTCTCCTGCATTCACCACAATGGCGTCGTTCGCGGGCTTCCATGCTGATCGAACTAACAGAAGGATGAGCTGGATTCTCCATTTTTCAATTTCTCCCAAGTACGTTGATACTCCATATGTTGTGGAAAACTACTGTTTGAGCGCACGGCAGAGCTCAGACGGAAAGGAGCACCATTTGACTTTTGGAATGCAAAATTGGCTGCAATAGATTGCAGACACCATGTTGTGTTTGCAGAGCCCCTGATGTACCTAAACAGTGGAAACCTGCCACAAGTGACCCCATTTTGGAAACAATAGAAACCTCTCCCAAGTTACCCTATATTGAAATTGATCTAGTGTTTACTTGGTATGTGAATTTTATAGTGTTGTGGCATACATACGTCGTGTAGAGGACATCAGGCTGGCAAATGTAACTTGTGTATAGTACAACAGGCTGGCATATGTAAGTTGTGTAGAGTGCATTAGATTGGCATATATAAGTTGTGAAATAACTTAGAATAAATCAGAATTTAATTTAGTAGTCCATGGATGAGTAGTACACTTTGAAATAGTCTTTTATGCATAGGACGGGTTTGTTGGGGCAGGTATCACACTGAAAAATGGTGTCATCCCCCTTTTGTAACACACTTTGCTCTTTTTTGTAACAGTTATGACTCAGTCCTAGTACACAGAGTTGAATAAACCAGGGGAGACGTTAAGGCTGTGTTCGCACGTAGCGTTTTTTTCGCGCTTTCGCGGCGATTTTAAACGCGCAATTTTGCCGAGAAAACGCAAAAAAAAAGCATCCCATGCATTCCTATGGCATTCCGCACATGCTGTGCTAAAGCTGGGGATTTTTCCATGGTGGAATTGTATTGTGGAAAAATACGCAGCACACACATAGGAATGCATTGTTCTGCTTACTCACCATGTGCCCACCATGCGAAAAGTAAGCAGAACATTTGTGGATGGTACCCACGGTCTGGAGGAGAGTAGATTCTCCTCCGGGCTCTGGGTACCATATCCCTGTAAAAAATAGAAAAAAATCATCATATTTTCACCTTTCGATGTTCCTCGTAGCATCAGCAGGCCTCAGCGATACTCCCGCCAACTCCTGTTCCCAGTGATGCATTGCGACATTGACCTTTGATAACGTCGCGGTCTCGTGACACCGTAGCGGTCTCGCGAGACCGCGACGTCATCAAAGGTCATTGTCGCAAGGCATCGCTGGGAACGGGACCTGCCGGGAGCATCGCAATGATCGGGAACGCTGCGTGGGATGTCGGAAGGGGAGAAAAACACCATTTTTTATTTTTTTTATTATTTTTAACATTAGATCATTTTACTACTGATGCCGCATAGGCAGGCTAAATAGTAAAAAGTTGGTCACACTAGACAAACACTGTGTTTGACGAGTGTGACCAACCTGTCAATCAGTTTTCCAAGCAATGCTACAGATCGCTTAGAAAACACTAGCATTCTGCAAGCTAATTACGCTTGCAAATTGCTAGTTTTTCGGCGGTAAATTCACGGGAATTTAAAATGCGGTTTTCCCGCGGAATGGAATTCCGGAATTCCCGCGGAAATTCCGCAACGTGTGCACATAACCTCAGCATGCATACCACAGGTATCCATCCACAGACAGCTGTTTCGGGGTATTGCCCCTCATCAGTGTGGAGTAGTAAACTGGCCAGTAGGAGCAATGCCTAGTAGAAGACTGTGAAAAATGAGGATGAATGAACTCATGGAGATCAACATCCAACACTGCGGAGACACCATCACATGTTTCTCAACGCAGTGATTCTAGAGCAAAGCCCCCATCCCTTATGGATGGATACCATGTTTTGGCATAGGTGGTTTCCTTCATTGGAGACTGCCCTTCCCGTGGTTGTTCCTTCCCGGGGAAAGACCTGGCTAGTCATTGCTTGCGTTGAGAAACGTGATGGTGTCTCCGCGGCTTGTGTTTTGCATATTTTACATATTTCCCATAAGAGATGGGGGCTTTGCTCTAGAATCACTGGGTTGAGAAACGTGATGGTGTCTCCGCAGTGTTGGATGTTGATCTCCATGAGTTCATTCATCCTCATTTTTCAGTCTTCTACTAGGCATTGCTCCAACTGGCCAGTTTCTTACTCCACACTGATGAGGGGCAATACCCCAAAACAGCTGTCTGTGGATGGATACCATGTTTTGGCATAGGTGGTTTCCTTCATTGGAGACTGCCCTTCCCGTGGTTGTTCCTTCCCGGGGAAAGACCTGGCTAGTCATTGCTTGCATTGAGAAACATGTGATGGTGTCTCCGCAGCTTGTGTTTTGCATATTTTACATATTTCCCATAAGGGATAGGGGCTTTGCTCTAGAATCACTGCGTTGAGAAACATGTGATGGTGTCTCCACAGTGTTGGATGTTGATCTCCATGAGTTCATTCATCCTCATTTTTCAGCATTCTACTAGGCATTGCTCCTACTGGCCAGTTTCTTACTCCACACTGATGAGGGGCAATACCCCAAAACAGCTGTCTGTGGATGGATACCATGTTTTGGCATAGGTGGTTTCCTTCATTGGAGACTGCCCTTCCCGTGGTTGTTCCTTCCCGGGGAAAAACCTGGCTAGTCATTGCTTGCGTTGAGAAACATGTGATGGTGTCTCCGCGGCTTGTGTTTTGCATATTTTACATATTTCCCATAAGCCCAAGAGTTGAGGCATGACAGTGAACTTAATATCGTTCCTGATCGGGGAACCTCATCAGTAAAATGTTGCCCTGATAGTATACAGTAACCTTCCATTCCAGAGGCACTGGGGCCTTCCCCCTTCTTGACTTCCAAATATTATGGCCTTAGTCACTACCTCCTGAAACTGAAGGTACATAACGGTCTGGCCTGCAGATCATGATAGTGGGTAAGCATTATACATTGCCATCTGTACGATGTGCGCGGCCAGCTTTTTGTACCACACCTTTTCTTTCCGCCTGGAAACAAGGACTGTCACCAAGAATTTCAGGGCCCCCTTGAGACTCTGCCCAGGCTCCACCCCAGCTCCGCCTTCACCCCTCAAATCTTCCACAGTCCCACTGCCCACTCTTTGAAATACTCCATTTCTGGACCACATCCTCTCCAATTACACATTAACAGTTTGCATCGAACACCATATCACATACATAGCCAGCAGCTTTTGTTTTAGCTAAAAGATTTATTTCAGCCTGCCACCACAAAAAGGTAGACTATTTTGCCAGGGTATTACTCTACTGTAACCTATAAAAAAATTCTTAAAATATCCAATACTCTTTTTAGGTATATATTAATTTAATTTTCTTTAAGGGAATGTGTCACATACATTTTTTAAAATGATTAATAATACCACATACAAGGGACAAATACCGGCACATCATTGTCGGACCACATATTACCACCACTTCACATACAAGGCACAAATATGGCCACACCAAGACCACACTGTAATGAATGGAAGCGGAGGCAGAGATGGTGAAGTTCACATTTGTTTTTTATTTTTAAAGTGGAACCTCGGGACCACAGTCCGGGGGGCTCCGAAGGGGGCGTAACTAGTGAGCCCCGGGTACCCATAGTAAAGTCCCTCAGACAGGACCAGAATGGAATACCCGGAGGACACAGGTGCTACCTCCAGTTAGACCCCGGACACGTGGCAGCTGTCCCTGCGGGACCAATAGGGATAACAGAAATGACAGCAGAGTCTGTAATGAGACAGGTCCTGGATCCGGGTAGTTGGTAAATAGCTGGCTCCAGTAACCTTGACACAGTCCACGGACTCGGATGGCTGTTGGCGGAATGGGATGGCTTTCGCTCAGATGGTTGCAGATATAACCAGGGTTATCAGGATACGGATATTTTTGTGGAGACAGATAGCATTAGAGAATGCACAGAGACCGCTAATGCAGCGCAGACAGGTTAGCAACAGAACCGGATGTAGCAATGATTGATACTCGTTGCTCCGGCGCTCTCCCTATGGAAGAGAGGCCAGAAATAGCAGCCAGTGCGCTGCCATTGGATAAATACCCATTTTGAAAAATGCACACTGTCCCTTTAAGAAGCCAGGGGAGCGCACGCGCGTGCCCTAATAGCTTTGGCTGAAGACCTGCCGACGGGACGCCAGGAGGTGGGGGAAGGGGAGAGAACTGAATGCTGAGAAGCAGGATGGGACACACAGGGAGCCGGCTGATGCACAGGGACAGCGTGCAAAGCACGAGGTGAGGGCCCTGAACGGGGGGCAGCGGCAGACCGGGGCGCAGAGCAAGGACAGGGACCGAGTGTAACACAGACCACATATTCCACCACTTAGTGACCGAACAATACCACATACAAGGCACAAATACCACCACACCATGACCAGATCACATATTACCACCACATAGCAATTGCCACATACAAGGAACAAATACCACCACACCATGACCAGATTACATATTACCACTACATAGTGACCGAATAATACCACATACAGTACAAGGGACAAAAACCAACACACCATAACCAAAACACCAGTGACATTAAACACAAAAGCTCTGTATATACTTTATAGTGTCAGTCTACAGGTAACACACTAACTCACCAGTGACATTAATCACAGGAGCTTTGTATATAGTATATAATGTACAGTATATAATACACTGACTCACCAGTGACGTCTCTAGCTAAATATATTCATCTTCACTTTTCTTCTTCATTCCTTCTTACAGATTGCCATCACCTCTTACAGCCAGGACTCGTCTCTGCAGAAAATAACACAGGTATCTAGTGCACCGCTTCCAGAGCACATTCCCCACTTTTTCCCCAACTTCTATACCACGTCAGATAAAGAAAAAAGCATTATAGTGCAGCCCTGCCCAGTAACAGGACCCCCCTCAATTCATCATTTGCTCTCCACCACCCTCATGTCATCACTATTTGCTGTTCCTCACCCCCAGTCTCAATTCATCATTATATAATCTTCTCCACCCCCATACTGAATTCATCACCATTTGCTGCCCCCAAGTCTCAATTAATCATTATTTGCTGTACCTCATCCCCTAATCTCAAGTCATCATTAATATCTCACACCCCCAGTCTCAGTTCATCACCATTTCCTATATCCCACACCCCCAGTCTCAGTTCATCACCATTTGCTACCCCCTTCTCAATTAATCACCATTTCTTGTCCCCCCTAGTCCCAATTCATAACCATTTGCTGTACATCATCCCCCCATCTCAGTTCATCACGATTTGTTGTCCCACATCCTCCAGTCTCAATTAATCATCATTTGCTGTACTCCATCCCACAAGGTCAATTAATAATTATATGCTGTCCGCTCCCCACCCCCAGTTTCAGTTCATCTTCCTTCATTGTACCCCAAACCTCAGCCTCAATTCACGGTCATTTGCTCCCCCTTTCCCACACTCATTTAAAGGGAATCTGTCACCCATTTTTTGACATATCATGTAAAGATATCCTTCAATTGTGTGTCACATAAGGATTCTAGTAGTACTTTTGATCCCCACTGACCCCGCACCTTTTGATGCATAAAAACCTTTTTTTATCTCTCTTGCGATGTATGTAAATCGCATCGGTCCGCTCTGATGGTTGGGGCTTATTCTCCCCCACCCATCTTGCTCTACGTATTTCGTTCTTCTTATTCCTGCATTCACGCAGTGTTTCAGCGCCTGCGCATTGAAAATGCCTCTCGCGCGTGCACAGTATGTTTTGCCCAACTTTGGGCAAAGCATATAAGCAGTACGGCGCATGCGCCAGTATTTTTCATCTCGTTCTATGCCCCGGAAGTCTTGTTATGCAAGAGACGCTCTTCCTGGACGTCGGAAACCCTAGCAAAGCCCTGCACATTGCACCGGAAACTTCTGAAAAAATCCATCTGGTTGAAAAATTTGGTCTGAAAAACCGGCAAAAGGGTAAACTGGTATATTTCATGACATTATTATTACTTTCTCTATCTACCTTTCTATGTATGTCACTTTCCTTCTATCATGCCTTCTAGCAATCTATCTATCTCATTCCATCTATCTATCTATCTATCTCATTTTATCTATCTGATTCCTTCTATCTCTCAGATTCCTTCTATCTTTCTATCTATCTCTCTGATTGCTTCTATTTTTCTAATTTTCTGATTCCTTCTATCTATCTCATTCTATCTATCTGATTCCTTCTATCTATGTTTCCTTCTATGTCTCTGATTCCTTCTATCTTTCTATCTATCTGATTCCTTTTATCTTTCTTTCTATCTATCTCATTCTATCTGATTCCTTCTATCTTTCTATTTGATTTCTTCTGTCTATCTATCTATTGTCATGCCACGCTCACCAGGAGGCGGGGCTCCGGCCCTGACGTCACTCCCTCTGGTACGGCAGTCGGGTGCGCACGCGCAGCTCTCATCCCCGGGGCTCCTCCTCCATGTCACGTCTGCGCTTGCGCGCTCCTATCAGTGCTGCCCCCGGGTCGGTCGTCTCTATGGTAACGGAGGACCTGACCTGGAAGCTGTAGTGGTCATGTGCTTTCTGGCCAGGATCTGACCCGGAACCTGTCATGGTCATGTGCTATATCAGGCTACCTTCCCCTATGGTTGTGCTTCCTGGCTGGGTCTGCTGTGTCCCTGCCTGGCTGTGCGCTGTTCTCAGGTCTTCCGCTCTGTCTTTGCTCAGTCGTTGCCTCTGGCCTCCTCTCGGATCTTGTGCTCTATCTCTTGCTCCGCTGTGCCTCCGGGCACTCTCTCTGTCCCTGTACTCTAATACTCCTCCTGGCACGACTGCTGCTCCATTCTGTACCCTGTCGTACACCTTGCATGCGTCTTGCTTGGTTACCTTCGGACGTATTACTCGTCACACGCCATACGTGCTCACGTGTACCTGTCTCGCCGCCCCTCTTGGTACCGGCTGTCGCGGTTCTGACCTCTGCGGTCCTGCCCCTAATGATCCCTGTATAAGGGTCGGTCATCACCTGGCGCGCTCGGCCCAGGGGCTCCAGATCCGCGACCCAGAGGGTCCACTCTTGGACGTTGTCTGCTCCTGAATGTCACATCTATCTATCTGATTCCTTCTATCTATCTATCTCATTCTATCTATCTGATTCCTTCTATCTCTATGATTCCTTCTGTCTTTCTATCTATCTTTATTTCTAGAAATCAAAAAAGTTGGAGGCAGCACACCATATGACATTTTAGAAAGAAGTGTTATTTAATAGCCCATGTGGCGACGTTTCGGTCTTGAGTGCAGACCTTTCTCAAGCAGTTACAATAGTGCATGTGTTCAGTATTTAAGGCAACCCAAATAACAAGTATTTAGTAGCAATTAGTACAATGTGTAGCATTGTGATAATAATTTCACATAATTTATACAAAAGTACAATATAGCTCAGTGATATAAAGTGACACAGTGCAAAATATCGTGCAAAAATATATAATAACATCCAAAACATATATATATGTAGAGTAATTGATCATTAAGACCAGCTGTGCACAGTCATACGTCATGGCTCACCCCATCCTAACACATTGCACCAAAAACCGGCGTCCAGCTATAGCTAATGTGTATATATCATAGAAACCGAGTCAACTATAGATGAACGTTCCTATCCGGTCCTGCATGATTACAACCGGGAATTCATATTATGCCATCTTAGAATATAGCAACTTAATGCCCCGTGCACACGTCAGACACTGCTGACAACCATTTAGGCATCTGCATGTTCAGTAAATAAGGCAATATTTTCAAAAAGCCAATGCAGACAAAAAACAAATAATTGCACCAAAAAAATAATAAAAATATATATCAAATAACGCTGAACACGGGGCAGTGTTAATATTAATGCTGGTAAGTAAATACTAGCGGGACATTGGTGCAGGAACACCCCCCATAAGCTGGGGCTGGTAACCGGTCGAACCAAAGGAGACAAAATGGTTAAAAGCGCCCCAGTAAGAGCACATTTACCACAAGTCAATCCAAATGCCCATAACTAGTTACATTTTAAACCAGATTTTAAACACTTAAATTCCCTGTATAATGGAAATACAAAAAAAAAAAAATAAAAAAACCTCTTTATTCTGTAACATGTAGAGTACATAAACAATTGTAAATATATTTATTAATTTTTCAATGGGTGGGATGAGTCATGATCAATTAATCACCCCTCCAAACTTTCATCTCAAACAAGGAGAGGACTGATCAGAGATGCAGCCAAGAGGTCCATGATCACTCTGGATGAACTGCAGAGATCTACAACTGAGGAGGGACAGTCTGTCCATAGGACAACAATCAGTCATACACTGCACAAACCTGGCCTTTAGATATCCATAAAAAGTGTAGTTTAAAGTTTGCAACAAGCCACCTGGGAGACACACCAAACATGTGGAAGAAGGGGCTCTGGTCAGATGAAACCAAAATCGAACTCTTTGACAATATTGCCAAACGATATGTTTGGCGTAAAGGCAACACAGCTCATCCCCACTGTCAAACATGGTGGCAGCTGCATCATGGTTTGGGCCTGCTTTTCTTCAGCAGGGACAGGGAAGATGGTTAAAATTGATGGGAAGATGGATGGAGCCAAATACAGGACCATTCTTGAAGGAAACCTGTTGGATTCTGCAAAAAACCTGAGACTGGGACAGAGATTTGTCTTCCAACAAGATAATGATCCCAAACATAAAGCAAAATCTACAATGGAATGGTTCACAAATAAACGTATCCAGATGTTAGAATGGCCAAGTCAAAGTCCAGGCCTGAATCCAATCGAGAATCTGTGGAAAGAGCTGAAAACTGCTGTTCACAAACAATCTCCATCCAACCTCACTGAGCTCGAGCTGTTTGCCAAGGAAGAATGGGCAAGAATTTCAGTCTCTCAATGTACAAAACTGATAGAGACATACCCCAAGCGACGTGCAACTGTAGATAAACCCATGATGGCGGTGTCCGCAGCTCATCGTTGAAAAAATAGGTGACAGATTCCCTATGAATTTATTTTCATGTGTTACATTATTAAATTTTCTACATACTTATATCTATCAGAACAGATATAAACCTATCATTCATTTTCCATCATTCCTTCTCTCATTCCTTCTATCTATCATTTGTTCAATCTATATAATTCCTTCTATCAATCAATATCGCCTTTATATCAATGTTGCAGGATCGTCATTGAAAGTCAGAGTACAGGAGCCGAAGAGAAGAGCAGAAGATAAAAGTAAAATACAGTATATCAAATTAAATGTAAACATAACACATTTACTATCAGCCATAAATAAAAAAAGTTTTAAAGGTAATTTGTCACCTTTTTTTTGCATATAAGCTGCGGCCATTGCCATCAGGGGCTTATCTACAGCATTCTGTAATGCATTCTGTAATGCTGTAGATAAGCCCCCGATGTAACCTGGAAGAGAAGAAAAACTAGTTATATTACATTCACCCAGGGGCGGTCCGGTCCTGTGCCTCCCATCTTTATGCAGTGACGTCCTCTTCTTTTCTTCCTGGCGCAGGCGCACTGGGCAGAGCAGAATACTGCAGTATGCAGGCACCAGACCTCTCTGATCTTTCCCGGTGCCTGCGCAAAGCAGTACTATGCTCTGCCCTCAACAGGGCCGAGCAGTGCGCCGGAGCCGGGACGGGAAGCAAAGAAGAGGACGTTACTGCATAAAGATGGGAGGTGCCGGAATGCTGTAGATAAGCCCCTGATGTTGGTGGCCGCAGCTTATTTCCAAAAAATAGGTGACAGATTCCCTTTAAGACAAAATAAAATTATGTTATTCTGTCTACACTTTTATCTATCATTTCCTACTCTATACCTCTCATTTCTTTATTTATCTTACTATCTATCTATTTTAATATCTATATATATATATCTATCTATCGATCATTCTAACATCTCTTCCATCAATCAATCAATTTTGCCTTTAGGCTGGAGTCACACTTGCAAGGAATACATTGCACTTGGACTAGTGTTAATCGAAGTGGCAGCTCACATCAGAACAGGAGGCGATGGTCATTAGCTTATCGCAGACGTTGCTTTTGCTAGTGTGATTTAGGCGGGGACAGTGATGTTAGCGTGGACAGCGGTACATGCGGCCTGTTAGCGGGACCCTGTCTGTCAGCTCCTATCAGAGCGTCCTCTTCGCCCTCGACTCACAGCTGAAATTTACTCACACCACTGACGTTCCCTCAGCATTCCCGCCTCCACAGTTTGAATCTCTGCGCGTGCATTTTATGCCTGCTTAGCCACGCCGCCTTTTCTCAAGCACAGGGAACATCCTGTTACTCTCAGCGCTCCCTCCTGTATAGAGGTGCCAAACCCAAAGGTTCTGAGCCCGTTATTGATGAAACTAGCCTGGCTTGCTTCTTATTCTTTCATTTTTATGTGTCTATCATCAATCTTTTTCTTTTTTTTTTTGACCCCTTTTCATTTTACACAGTTTCTTTCATTGAAGCCATTTGGTACATTGAAATTTTTATTTTTTTTTATGTATAACGTACACTGTACACCCCATCTTGACTGTAAAAAAACAGAAATGTAGATTTTTTTTTACTTGCTTAATAAATAAAAACTTAAAAAACACATGTTCATAAGTATTCAGAACCTTTGCTCAGACACTCATGTTTAAGTCACATGTTGTCAATTTCCTTGTGATCTTCATTGAGAAGGTTCTACTCCTTCATTGGAGTCCAGTTGTGTCAAAAGGTAAAATGGCATCTCATTTTTCAGCATAAAGCTGTGGCCACTAATGTTAGTGGCTTATCTACAGCATTCTGTAATGCTGTAGCTAAACCCCCTGATGTAACCTGAAAGAGCATAAAAACAAGTTTTATTACACTCACCGGGGATTAGTCCCATTCCGCTCTTTACACTCCACTGAAACTGCCCTCATTAAAGTCTCTAATGATCTGCTAACAGCTAAATCAAATGGTCACTACTCCAAGCTAATTCTCTTGGATCTCTCTGCAGCATTCGACACTGTGGATCATCAGCTCCTCCTCACTATGCTCCGTTCCATTGGCCTCAAGGACACCGTTCTCTCCTGGTTCTCCTCCTATCTCTCCGACCGCTCCTTTACTGTATCTTTTGCCGGTTCCTCCTCCTCTCACCTTCCCCTTACTGTTGGGGTTCCTCAAGGATCAGTTCTAGGCCCCCTCCTCTTCTCCTTGTACACTGCCCCTATTGGTCAAACAATCAGTAGATTTGGTTTCCAGTACCATCTCTATGCTGATGACACCCAATTATACGCTTCTTCTCCTGACATCACGTCAGCCTTTCTAGAAAACACTGGCGATTGTCTAAACGCTGTGTCTAATATCATGTCCTCACTATATCTGAAACTGAACCTGTCAAAGACTGAACTCCTGGTGTTTCCTCCCTCTACTAATGTACCTATACCCGACATTGCCATTTCTGTGTGTGGTTCCACTATTACTCCCCAGCAACAGGCCCGCTGTCTTGGGGTCATACTTGATTCCGAGCTTTCCTTTGCCCCCCACATTCGATCACTGGCTCGCTCTTGTCATCTACACCTCAAAAACATTTCTAGAATTCGACCTTTTCTTACCTTTGACTCTGCAAAAACTCTTACTGTTTCTCTTATTCATTCTCGTCTCGACTATTGTAACTCTCTTCTAATCGGTCTCCCTCTTACCAAACTCTCCCCTCTCCAATCTGTCTTGAATGCTGCAGCCAGGATCATATTCCTCACCAATCATTACACCGATGCCTCTACCTTGTGCCAGTCATTACACTGGCTACCCATCCACTCCAGAATTCAGTATAAACTTATTACCCTCACTCACAAAGCCCTCCATGGCTCAGCACCACCCTACATCTCCTCCCTTGTTTCAGTATACCACCCTACCCGCGCCCTCCGTTCTGCTGATGACCTGAGGTTAGCATCCTCAATAGTCAGAACCTCGCACTCCCGTCTCCAAGACTTTACACGTGCCGCGCCAATTCTTTGGAATGCACTTCCCAGGTCAATACGATTAGTCCCCAATCCCCACAATTTTAAGCGTGTCCTGAAAACGCATTTATTCAGACTGGCCTACCACCTCAACACATTAACCTAATCTATCCCTGTGTGGCAGAGCCAAAAGTTTTACCATAACCAGGTTCCCCGCATCACTCTCCCACATGCTTTATGCATCCAGTAGCCCTCTGTGTCCGTACTGTCACACACCTAAAATTATGGCTGGTCCATACAATCAGGGCAACTGTTACCACCCACCTTTCGTGTCTACCTCTTTCCTCATAGACTGTAAGCTTGCGAGCAGGGCCCTCTTTCCTCTTGGTATTTGTTATAATCTACTGTATGTGATTATTGTTATGCTGTAATGTCTATTGACTGTACAAATCCCCTCTGAAATGTAAAGTGCTGCGGAATATGTCGGCGCTATAAAAATAAAATTTATTATTATATTATTTATTATTCAGGCTGTGTGCCCACGATGCAATTTTTAAGCGTTTTTGCCGCGATTTTCGGCGCGAAAACGCTGCAAAAACATTTAAAAATCGTGTACAGAACTCACCCCATGCATTCCCATGGCATTCCGCACATGCTGTGCTAATGCTGCGCTTTTTTCCGCGGCGGAATCGCATCGCGGAAAAAAATCGCAGCATGCTCATTCTTTTGTGCGGCATCGCAAAGAATTGCCACGATTCCGCACCCATAGGAATGCATGAGAATCGCTTACTTCCCGCATGTGGCTATGCCCACCATGCGCGAAGTTAAGCGTCTCTTGTGCGGTTGGTACCCACAGTGTGGAGGAGAGGAGACTGTCCTCCAGGCCCTGAGTACCATACTCCTGTAAAAAAAAGAATAAAAAATAAAAAATCGGGGTATATTTACCTTCCGGCGTCACGCGCAGCATTCCCGGCCTAAGCGTTCCCAGTAATGCCTTGCAGCAAGGCCCTGTGATGACGTAGTCTCGCATGACTCTAGCGGTCTCGTGAGATCCCTATAGCAACGCGAGACCAATGTCATCACAGGTCTCGTAAGGCATCGCTGGGAACGGGAGCGTTGCTGAGACAGCGCGGGACGTCGGAAGGTAAATATACCCCGATTTTTTAATTTTTTTAACATTCTATCTTTTACTATTGATGCTGCATAGGCGGCCTCAATAGTAAAAATCTGGTCACACTTGTCAAACACTATGTTTGACGAGTGTGACCAACCTGTCAATCACTTTCCAAGCGATGCTTCAAATCGCTTGGAAAGTGCTTGAATATCGCACGCGAAAATCGCTGCAAAATCGTGAACATAATCGCGGTGAAATCACGCTGAAAAAAACGCGAGATTTCTGGGAAGGAATCCGGTTTTCAGTGTCCGGATTAAATCGCTATGTGGGCACATAGCCTCAGGCCGGTACGATGGGCATCAAAGTTCCGGGTCTGGCGCCTCCCATCTTCCTACAATGATTTCTTTCTCCATGCTTCGTGTCACGCTCCTTCGCAAGCGTAATGATCTGCCCTGTCGAGGGAAGAGCAAAGTACTGCAGTGAGCCAGGAAAGGACCCGGACCTGCAACGACCATCGTACCGGCCAGAATCTGACCACCCCCCGGTGAGTATAATAAAAATTCTTTTTATGCTCTTTCAGGTTACATCAGGGGTCTTATCTATAGCAATACAGAATGCTGTAGATAAGCCAGTTGAGACGTTGTACGCAGATTATATATGAAAAAGGAGGTGAGAGTTTCCCTTTATTTAATCTGATAGGACTTTATTTGTAAAGACACACACCTGTCCAGATATAAGACCTCACAGCTCACAGTGCATGTCAGACCAAATGCGAATTATGAAGTCAAAAGACGTTGGCAAGGAGCTCAGATACAGAATTGTGGCAATGCACAGATGTGTCCAAGGTTCAAAAAGAATTTAGGCAGTACCCAAGGTTACTAAGAGCACAGTGGCCTCCATAATCCCTAAATGAAAGAAGTTTGGGAAGACCAGAAGTCTTCCTAGACCTGGCCGCCCAGCCAAACTGGGCAATTGTAGGAGAAGAGCCTTGTGATAGAGGTAAAAAAAGAACCCCAAGATCACTGTTGCTGAGCTCTACAGATGAAATAGGGAGAAGGGAGAAAGTTATACAAAGTCAACTATCACTGCAGCCATCCAACACCCTGCCATTTAGGGCAGAGTGGCCTGAATGAAGCTTCTACTTAGTGCGAGACATATGAAAGCCTGGAAAGAGTCTTGTAACAGACACATGAAGGATTCACAGACTCTCATAAATAAGATTCTCTTCTTTGATGAGCCAACAAAATAAATTTTTTATCCAATTATAAGCGGCATGTGTGGAGAAAACCAGGCACTGCTCATCACCTGCCCAATTCTGACAACTTTATCTTCCAAAAGGTACGGGAGAAAACAAGGGGAACTGCTACCTTGGATCTAATCCTTATAAACAGGGAGGAAATGGTTGAGGAGGTAAAAGTGGCTGGGACCCTAGGAGGTAGCAACCATGCTATTTTAGAATTTTGGATAACTAGAGGAGGAAGACCTGTGAAGACTCAGACGTCAAGGTTAGATTTCAGAAAAGCAGATTTTAAGGGATTCAGAAAGAGAATTGGAGGGATCCAAAAGCTGGATATCCTTAAAGACAAAAAGGTCCAGGAAGGATGGGAAATCTTGAAAAATGAAATTCTCAAAGCACAATTGTTAACAATTCCGAAAAGAGGGAAGAATAGGAAGCATTTAAGGAAGCCAAGATGGATGAACACAGAACTTAAGCACATGCTAATAAGGAAGAAAAAAATGTTTATAAAGTGGAAAGAGGGAGGCATATCTAAAGAAGAATATAATGCTGTCTGCAGAACCTGCAGGGCACAAATCAGATTATCTAAAACTGACAATGAATTGAGGCTTGCAAGAGATGCAAAGCAATAATAAAGGATTTTGGGAATATGTCAAAAGTAAAAGAAAAGTCAAAGATGCTATAGGATTTTTACAGGATGAAAAATGATGAAATGGTAAGACAGGATGTTGAGAAGGCCGAACTTTTAAATTCCTATTTTGCATCTGTTTTCTCTCAGAAAGGAAATGTAACATCAACTGTTCTTCACTGTCCTATTAAGGGAATAGAAGAATCCAGGATATCTATAAACAGAAATATAGTGAGGAAACACTTAGCTAACCTAAATGAATTCAAGTCTCCAGGTCCAGATGAATTACACCCCAGAGTACTGAAGGAGATATCAAACATAAGCCAGCTCACCAGTCATCCACCGCAGACCTCGGAACTCCGTTTGGACTGACGTGAAACCAATTAGAGAAAGCAATTAGTTCCAGCTGCGTGTAAAACTCTTCTTTATTCCATCATTTAAAATATACAATCTTCATAATGTATGCCACAGCCACGGACACGGCACCGCGTTTCGATCTATAAGATCTTTATCAGAGCCATGAAGACACACTGTTCTCAACTGCATTATTTGTTACATTTGGTCCAATGGCATTCATGGAATACAGTCACATGACAATCTAACCTATAAAACTACAAATCACAAATTTGTGTATATTAAATAAAAACATATTATGAAAAGGACATTTTTTTCTTTTCAACAGTAATGAAGCATTAGGTCATTACGTTTGTTCAGACCATTCGGAGATCGGGTGTTGAGATGATAAATCCAAAAAGCCTCTCTTGTTAACAGACGTCGCTTGGAATCTCCACCACGGAAAGGAATTTTAATCTGTTCTATTCCTTGCACTCGAAGGCTAGAGGTATTTCGGGCATGGTGTGTAATGAAATGCTGGGACACAGCTGATAAGTTGCGATTCATGTTGTTCATATTATAGATGTCATATAAATGTTCTCTAATGCGCACCTTCATTTTTCTAGAGGTGCAACCTATGTATGACAGTTTACATATTGTACAATCTATTTTATATATTACATTGATTGAATTACAATTTATATATTGTTTTATATTATATTGCACTGTGTCCCCAGCATTAGAAAAATTCTTAGTGACGTTTGCATGTCTACATGTCTTGCATTTTGTACTTCCACACCTGAAAAAACCCATACAAGTTAGCCAGGTTTTATCCGATTTTTTATTTAAAGAGAATAAATTGGGTGATAATTTATCACCCAATGTAGGAGCTCTTCTCGATACTATGTTTATACCTGGTGCTAAGATTTCTGCTAATTTGGTGTCCTCATATAAGATAGGCAAATATTTATTGATAATTTTTTTAATGTGTGGAAATTGACGACTGAACTGAAAACAAATATATGGTTTTTTACCAATTACTGACTCATTTGAATTTCTGTTAGTAGAGATCATTTCAATTCGATTTTTCTTTTCTATTATTCGTTGCGCTCGATTTAAAGACCAGTCTGCATACATGCGATTCTTTAATTTTATACTTACCTGTTCTAGTTCACTTTTTAAATTAATTTCTTCACTACAGTTACGTTTAACCCGTGTAAATTCACCCACCGGTATTGCTTTGAGGGTATGTTTGTTATGGCTACTAGTGGCATGTAGGATGGTATTCCCACTATAGGGTTTATGATGCGTTTTAGTAGAGATGATTTCACCTTTGACACCTACTAGATCCAAATCCAAAAAGGATATGTGATCTATGTCAAATTTGTGTGTAAATTTGATGTTATATTGATTGGAATTTAAATATTGAATAAAATGTGGTATGGCGGATACATCTCCACCCCAAATAATTAGGGTATCATCGATATATCTACCATACCACATTATTTGACTATAAAAAGGATTGAAACCAGAAAAAATAAAATTCATATTCCCAGTAAGACATGACTAAGTTTGCAAGAGACGGTGAAAATTTAGCTCCAATGGCCACTCCTTTTAGCTGTAAATAATAACAGTGATTAAAAGAAAAAAAATTATGTAACATCAAAAATGCTACTACTTGCAAAACATAGTTAATTAAGTCTATAGAATAATTACTAAATTTTTCTAGATGAAATTGCAGAGCCTTCATCGCTAATGTATGAGGGATGCACGTATATAGTGACACTACGTCGCAACTTAGCCAGGAATATGAAGGCAACCAAATTTTTTGAGAAAAAATTTGTAGAACCTGCTTAGAGTCCCTAATATAACCGGGCATCCTTTGTACAAGGGGTTGCAATAATGTATCCACCCATTGTGACAAATGCTCATGAGCTGAGCCAATGCCTGAAACGATTGGACGCATGGGAGGAATACCAGCACCTTTATGTATCTTTGGTACTCCGTAAATAATTGGGAGCACAGGATTTTTGACTTGCAGATATTCCGCTTGTATTTTGGTAATAACTCCCAGTTTCAAACCCTCTGCTATAATTTGATTAGTTTTCTCACTAAAATTCTGAAGAGGATTGTGATTCAGTTTTTTATAGGTTAATTGATCTGATAACAACTCAATCATTTTGTCACAATAGTCTTTAGAATCTAGGACCACCACCACCCCACCTTTATCTGACATCTTTATGACTACATCTGTCATCGATTTTAATTCTCTCAAAGCTGTAAATTGTTTCATAGACAGATTTTTAAATTTGCCTGATTTGCTATTATTCTGACTAAATAGAACCTGCAATTCCTTTTCCACTACATCTTGAAATCGGTCCATACACTCGGATCTCGCCTGGACCGGATAAAAATAAGGATTCTTTGTGAGAAAATTTGATGACTGATTTATATGTTCCATTTCTCTGACTACTTCCGTGTCCAAATCTTGTAAAGTTGCTAAAGAAACCTGCTCCTGAAAATTCATATGCAGGAATTCATTTGTCACTTGCTGAGTAATATTGTCTAATTCTTCTTCATCATTCGTTGTTGTTGATGAATCATTCATAAAGTGTTTTTTAACAGTCAAATTACGCATGAATTTATTAACATCCAGTATAGTTGTAAAAAGGTCAAAATCTTGGTCTGGAGCAAAATTCAGCCCCAGAGATAAAACTTGTGTTTGTTCTGGAGTTAAATTCCTGGATGATAAATTCAGCACATTTTAATTACTTGATCGGATACTTTTTCTTGCGAGTGGTAATTCCTAGGGCGTTTATGGTGCTTTCGACCCCCGCGCCTCTTGCGTTTTTTGAATAATGGTGATCTCTAGTTGTAGTGCTTGATGCATTTTCATTTAATGATACATCTGAGGCACTTAGATAATTGTCAGAGGAGTCCGGGACTGATGACGTGAAGGAAACATGCGGTTTGGTTGCTCTTGACCTGAAGTGTTTGCGTTTCTTGTGAGCATGGCTTTGTTTGAGAATGGACTTGGGAGTTAGATTGAAATTGTCCCAGTTGCCCCATTCATATACTTTATTACTCGTATAGTCATTAATATCTCTCGCAAATTTTTTCTTCTTGCGAGTCATGATTTCTTCTTCCAAAGCCGTGACCTTTTCATTCATTTTTGCTATGGAAGAGTCAAATTGTGCCAATGCCTTATATTCCAGCATAGATGAATTTATTGTTTCCATCTCTTGTTGAATGTCTCTAAGTTTGCTCTCTTCCTGCCGGAGAATTAATTTCATTAAATTCAAAGAGCAATTGCTTAGAATAATGTTCCATTGTTCCTTGAATTCATCAGAATAAACTGTAGTAGGAATTTTTTTAATTCGCAAACCTCTTGGTATCATTTCCTTGATTAAATAGTTGTTAAGCGTTGCATGATCCCACCACAGTTTTGTTTCCTGCACTAGGAGTTTTTCCAGTTTATTTAGACATTCATTAAAGCCTGACACATTGCTGTTCGGCTCTTGTTGATTGGAAAAAACCTCTGCAGCCTTTTTGGACAGATCCCTTTTCAGGTCTGTGGCCATATCAAAACGTGACCTATTAAGATGTTGTCCCGTGTAGGCAAGATGATTATAGTATAATTCAGTTCAAATATCTTTGACATATACTGGTAAATATGAAACTGGGGGAAAGGCAATCCACCAATAACGAACAAATCAAACATAAGCCAACTCACCAGTCATCCACCGCAGACCTCGGAACTCCGTTTGGACTGACGTGAAACCAATTAGAGAAAGCAATTAGTTCCAGCTGCGTGTAAAACTCTTCTTTATTCCATAATTTAAAATATAAAATCTTCATAATGCATGCCACAGCCACGGACACGGCAACGCGTTTCGATCTATAAGATCTTTATCAGAGCCATGAAGACACACTGTTCTCAACTGCATTATATGTTACATTTGGTCCAATGGCATTCATGGAATACAGTCACATGACAATCTAACCTATAAAACTACAAATCACAAATTTGTGTATATTAAATAAAAACACAAGAGGCGCGGGGGTCGAAAGCACCATAAACGCCCTAGGAATTACCACTCGCAAGAAAAAGTATCCGATCAAGTAATTAAAAATGTGCTGAATTTATCATCCAGGAATTTAACTCCAGAACAAACACAAGTTTTATCTCTGGGGCTGAATTTTGCTCCAGACCAAGATTTTGACCTTTTTACAACTATACTGGATGTTAATAAATTCATGCGTAATTTGACTGTTAAAAAACACTTTATGAATGATTCATCAATAACAACGAATGATGAAGAATTAGACAATATTACTCAGCAAGTGACAAATGAATTCCTGCATATGAATTTTCAGGAGCAGGTTTCTTTAGTAACTTTACAAGATTTGGACACGGAAGTAGTCAGAGAAATGGAACATATAAATCAGTCATCAAATTTTCTCACAAAGAATCCTTATTTTTATCCGGTCCAGGCGAGATCCGAGTGTATGGACCGATTTCAAGATGTAGTGGAAAAGGAATTGCAGGTTCTATTTAGTCAGAATAATAGCAAATCAGGCAAATTTAAAAATCTGTCTATGAAACAATTTACAGCTTTGAGAGAATTAAAATCGATGACAGATGTAGTCATAAAGATGTCAGATAAAGGTGGGGTGGTGGTGGTCCTAGATTCTAAAGACTATTGTGACAAAATGATTGAGTTGTTATCAGATCAATTAACCTATAAAAAACTGAATCACAATCCTCTTCAGAATTTTAGTGAGAAAACTAATCAAATTATAGCAGAGGGTTTGAAACTGGGAGTTATTACCAAAATACAAGCGGAAGATCTGCAAGTCAAAAATCCTGTGCTCCCAATTATTTACGGAGTACCAAAGATACATAAAGGTGCTGGTATTCCTCCCATGCGTCCAATCATTTCAGGCATTGGCTCAGCTCATGAGCATTTGTCACAATGGGTGGATACATTATTGCAACCCCTTGTACAAAGGATGCCCGGTTATATTAGGGACTCTAAGCAGGTTCTACAAATTTTTTCTCAAAAAATTTGGTTGCCTTCATATTCCTGGCTAAGTTGCGACGTAGTGACACTATATACGTGCATCCCTCATACATTAGCGATGAAGGCTCTGCAATTTCATCTAGAAAAATTTAGTAATTATTCTATAGACTTAATTAACTGTTTTGCAAGTAGTAACATTTTTGATGTCACATAATTTTTTTCTTTTAATCACTGTTATTATTTACAGCTAAAAGGAGTGGCCATGGGAGCTAAATTTTCACCGTCTCTTGCAAACTTAGTCATGTCTTACTGGGAATATGAATTTATTTTTTCTGGTTCCAATCCTTTTTATAGTCAAATAATGTGGTATGGTAGATATATCGATGATACCCTAAATATTTGGGGTGGAGATGTATCCGCCATACCACATTTTATTCAATATTTAAATTCCAATCAATATAACATCAAATTTACACACAAATTTGACATGGATCACATATCCTTTTTGGATTTGGATCTAGTAGGTGTCAAATGTGAAATCATCTCTACTAAAACGCATCATAAACCCTATAGTGGGAATACCATCCTACATGCCACTAGTAGCCATAACAAACATACCCTCAAAGCAATACCGGTGGGTGAATTTACACGGGTTAAACCTAACTGTAGTGAAGAAATTAATTTAAAAAGTAAACTAGAACAGGTAAGTATAAAATTAAAAAATCGCATGTATCCAGACTGGTCTTTAAATCGAGCGCAACGAATAATAGAAAAGAAAAATCAAATTGAAATGATCTCTACTAACAGAAATTCAAATGAGTCAGTAATTGGTAAAAAACCATATATTTGTTTTCAGTTCAGTCGTCAATTTCCACACATTAAAAAAATTATCAATAAATATTTGCCTATCTTATATGAGGACACCAAATTAGCAGAAATCTTAGCACCAGGTATAAACATAGTATCGAGAAGAGCTCCTACATTGGGTGATAAATTATCACCCAATTTATTCTCTTTAAATAAAAAATCGGATAAAACCTGGCTAACTTGTATGGGTTTTTTCAGGTGTGGAAATACAAAATGCAAGACATGTAGACATGCAAACGTCACTAAGAATTTTTCTAATGCTGGGGACACAGTGCAATATAATATAAAACAATATATAAATTGTAATTCAATCAATGTAATATATAAAATAGATTGTACAATATGTAAACTGTCATACATAGGTTGCACCTCTAGAAAAATGAAGGTGCGCATTAGAGAACATTTATATGACATCTATAATATGAACAACATGAATCGCAACTTATCAGCTGTGTCCCAGCATTTCATTACACACCATGCCCGAAATACCTCTAGCCTTCGAGTGCAAGGAATAGAACAGGTTAAAATTCCTTTCCGTGGTGGAGATTCCAAGCGACGTCTGTTAACAAGAGAGGCTTTTTGGATTTATCATCTCAACACCCAATCTCCGAATGGTCTGAACAAACGTAATGACCTAATGCTTCATTACTGTTGAAAAGAAAAAAATGTCCTTTTCATAATATGTTTTTATTTAATATACACAAATTTGTGATTTGTAGTTTTATAGGTTAGATTGTCATGTGACTGTATTCCATGAATGCCATTGGACCAAATGTAACAATTAATGCAGTTGAGAACAGTGTCTTCATGGCTCTGATAAAGATCTTATAGATCGAAACGCGTTGCCGTGTCCGTGTCTGTGGCATACATTATGAAGATTTTATATTTTAAATGATGGAATAAAGAAGAGTTTTACACACAGCTGGAACTAATTGCTTTCTCTTACTGAAGGAGATAGCAGAAGAAATTTTTGAACCCCTCTCCATAATCTTTGAAAATTCTTGGAGAACAGGAGAAGTCCCAGAAGACTGGAGAAGAGCAAATGTTGTTCCTATCTTCAAAAAGGGGAAGAAGGTGGACCCAGGCAACTATAGGCCGGTGAGTCTGACTTCTATACCAGGAAAGATCTTTGAGCAAATTATTAAACAACATGCATGTCAGTACCTGGATAAGAATGAAGTGATTAAACAGAGTCAGCATGGGTTTGTAACTAATAAGTCATGTCAGACTAACTTAATTTCCTTCTATGACGGAATCACTGACTGGGTGGATCAGGGAAATGCTGTAGATATAGTATATCTTGACTTCAGCAAAGCATTTAACAAAGTATCTCATACAATCCTTATTGAAAAAATGACTAAGTATGGAATGGACAAGGCAACTGTTAGGTGGATTCATAACTGGCTTAGTGATCGGACCCAAAGAGTGGTCGTAAATGGCTGCACATCCAGCTGGAAGAATGTCTCAAGTGGGGTAACACAGGGCTCTGTCCTGGGCCCTGTATTGTTCAACATCTTTATCAACGATTTAGATAAAGGAATTGAGGGTAAACTGATTAAATTTGCTGATGACACAAAGCTAGGAGGGATAGCTAATACTAGAGAAGAGATAGAGAGGATTCAAAAAGATATAAATAAACTGGAGAAGTGGGCAGCAACTAACAGAATGGTTTTTAACAGGGAAAAATGCAAAGTACTACATCTGGGCAATAAAAATGAAAAAAGCATATACAGAATGGGAGGAATAGGGCTAAGCAACAGCACATGTGAAAAAGACTTGGGTATACTAATAGATCACAGACTGAATATGAGTCAACAGTGTGATGCAGCAGCAAAAAAGGCAAATGCAATTCTAGGATGTATCAACGGAAGCATACAGTCTAGATCACGTGAAGTCATTATTTCCCTCTACTCCTCTTTGGTCAGACCTCATCTGGAATATTGTGTCCAGTTTTGGGCACCACATTTTAAAAAAGACATCAACAAACTGGAGCAAGTTCAGAAAAGAGCAACCAGAATGGTGACCGGTCTGCAAACCCTGTCTTATGAGGAATGGTTGCAGGATTTGGGAATGTTTAGTTTGCAAAAGAGAAGACTGAGAGGAGACTTAATAGCTGTCTACAAATATCTAAAGGGCTGTCACATTGTAGAAGGATCAACTTTATTCTCATTTGCACAAGGAAAGACTAGAAGCAATGGGATGAAATTGAATGGGAGGAGACACAGATTAGATATTAGAAAAAACTTTTTGACAGTCAGAGTGATCAATGAGTGGAACAAGCTGCAACAAGAAGTGGTGAGTTCTCCTTCAATTGATGTCTTCAAACAGAGGCTGGACAGACATCTGACTGGGATGATTTAGCGAATCCTGCTTTGAGCAGGGGGTTGGACCAGATGGCCCAGGAGGTCCCTTCCAACTCTGCGATTCTATGAATTCCATTCCAACAGTGAAACATGGTGGTGGCAGCATCATACTATGGGGGGTGTTTTTCAGATCCATCGACAGTATGACTTGTTGAAATTGAAGGGAACATGAATGGGGCCAAGTACTGAGATATCTTGGAGATAAACCTCTTCCAGAGTGCTCTGGACCACAGACTTGTCCCAAGGTTCACCTTCCACCCATACAATGACTCTAATCATACAGCCAAAATAACGGATTGGCTTTACAACAACTCTGTGACCATTATTTTTTGGTCTAGACAGAGCCGTGACATAAAACCAATGGATCATCTCTGTAGAGACAAGAAAATGGCTGTCGACCAACGTTCACTATCCAACCTGACAGACCTGGAGAGGATCTGCAAGGAAGAATGGCAGAGCATGCCCAAATCCAGGTGTCAAAAAGTTATTGCATGATTCCCAAGAAAACTCACGGCTGTGCTAGCTCAAAAGTGTGCTTATACTCAGTCCTGAGCCTAGGTTCTGAATAGTTATCACCATGTGATATTTCATTTTTTATTTATTAAGAAAATTTTCAAAATATATTTGTTTTTAGTTTTTTCAAGTTAGGATGGCGTGCAGTTTCAATTGACCAAATGCCTGAGCGTAAACAAAATATTAAAAATGTAAAAGTGGTCAAAATACTTTATGAACCCACTGTAGCAATCTATTATGAATATATTTCAGCTATCTATAATCTAATTATATATTACCTATCTATTTATATAGCTATCTCCTATCTATCTATAATATGTCAATTATCTATCTTGATATGTACTATCTATTATTTCTCCATCTATCTATTTTTAAATGTTTTATTTGTGATTCATTTATAGGAAACTTTTTTCGTACATAATACCAAACTGCATCGTATCAGACAGCTTTAGTGGGACCGGTAGACACGGTCAGAGTACGGACATCATTTTACAGTTGTGGCCAAAAGTATTGGCACCCCTGCAATTTTGTCAGATAATACTGTTTCTTCCTGAAAATGATTGCAAACACAAATTCTTTGGTATTATTATTTCATTTAATTTGTCTTAAATGAAAAAACACAAAAAGAATTGTCCTAAAGCCAAATTGGATATAATTCCACACCAAACATAAGAAAGAGGGTGGACAAAAGTATTGGCACTGTTCGAAAAATCATGTGATACTTCTCTAATTTGTGTAATTGACAGCACCTGTAACTTACCTGTGGCACCTAACAGGCGTTGGCAATAACTAAATCACACTTGCAGCCAGTTGACATGGATTAAAGTTGACTCAACCTCTATCCTGTGTCCTTGTGTGTACCACATTGAGCATGGAGAAAAGAAAGAAGACCAAAGAACTGTCTGAGGACTTGAGAAACCAAATTGTGAGGAAGCATGAGCAATCTCAAGGCTACAAGTCCATCTCCAAAGACCTGAATGTTCCTGTGTCTACCATGCGCAGTGTCAACAAGAAGTTTAAAGCCCATGGCACTGTGGCTAACCTCCCTAGATGTGGACGGAAAAGAAAAATTGACAAGAGATTTCAATGCAAGATTGTGCGGATGTTGGATAAAGAACCTCCACTAACATCCAAACAAGTTCAAGCTGCCCTGCAGTCCGAGGGTACAACAGTGTCAACCCGTACTATCCGTCGGCGTCTGAATGATAAGGGACTCTATGGTAGGAGACCCAGGAAGACCCCACTTCTTACCCCAAGACATAAAAAAGCCAGGCTGGAGTTGGCCAAAACTTACCTGAAAAAGCCTAAAACGTTTTGGAAGAATGTTCTCTGGTCAGATGAGACAAAAGTAGAGCTTTTTGGGCAAAGGCATCAACATAGAGTTTACAGGAGAAAAAAAAGAGGCAAAGAAAAAAACACAGTCCCTACAGTCAAACATGGCGGAGGTTCCCTGATGTTTTGGGGTTGCTTTGTTGCCTCTGGCACTGGACTGCTTGACCGTGTGCATGGCATTATGAAGTCTGAAGACTACCAAAAAATTTGCAGCATAATGTAGGGCCCAGTGTGAGAAAGCTGGGTCTCCCTCAGAAGTCATGGGTCTTCCAGCAGGACAATGACACAAAACACACTTCAAAAAGCACTGGAAAATGGTTTGAGAGAAAGCACTGGAGACTTCTAAGGTGGCCAGCAATGCGTCCAGACCTGAATCCCATAGAACACCTGTGGAGAGAAAATGGCAGTTTGGAGAAGGCACCCTTCTAATATCAGGGACCTGGAGCAGTTTGCCAAAGAAGAAAGGTTTAAAATTCCAGCAGAGCATTGTAAGAAACTCATTGATGGTTGCCGGAAGCGGTTGGTCGCAGTTATTTTGGCTAAAGGTTGTGCAACCAAGTATTGGGCTGAGGGTGCCAATACTTTTGTCTGGCCCATTTTTGGAGTTTTGTACACTCTTTTCCCAAAGATGTGAACATAACAAAACAATGGCTTTTCCAAACGGGTCCACAATTTACAAATGTGGATGAACTCGCTCAAAAAATCTTTGATGGAAATAAAAAAAATAAATATAGTTTGTGTTCAGTTCACTTCACATCAGATTGCTACATTCAGAACGTTTTAGGACGATCATTGCGCCCAACTGCCCTACCAGCCATATTCCCTCCTTTAGAAGAGAGAAAATTTGTCTTTCAAGAGGCTTTGATAAGAGTTAAGAGTAGTCGTAGGAAAAGGCACCGTCAACCAGATGAAAATACAGGATCAGTTTCAACTGATACCCCGAGTCTCAACCTTGAAGATTCGGAAGCGTCAGGAACTCAATTCCGTAGTATTGGCATCCAGACTGACTTTACGCTTGAAAATTCATCCCTAATCTTAAATCAGGTTTTAGACAGTGAATCAAATATGGATGATGTAATATTAGGTGATTTTGCCACTTGTGGCAATGGTGAAGAACTACAATTCTTTTCCACACCAAATGACGATAATGATTTTCAATCGCCATTGAAGAAAAGACCGCATGTGCCAACTTCAAATATAAAAAAGTCTCTTGGATTTGAACAGGATTTTTGAAGCGGGATAGCACCACTATCACCACTACCTTATAGTCAAGAAAATCAAACATCTTTTTTGAATGATATATCACCAGAAAACAATGAGAGTAGTAAGAATAATGACAATGAGAGTAGTAAGAATAATGATGTTTCTGAGCATATTCCAGAATTGCCTAGTGCTAATGAATCCAATCTATTTGGTTTGGCAGATATAAATTTTGAACAGCAAATGGCAATCCCTGATGATGACTTGGCTCCATCCCTAAATGAAACAGTTTGTGAAAGAAAGATACTTGTTTTTGAGTCTTGCTTGGATAAGCTATTCAGAAAAGTTAAATGTCAGGAGGAATCAGGATGCAACTATTTAGTTGAAACTTTCAGGAAAATAGAAGAAGGTGGTTACATAAGAGTTATTGGCAAGTGCCGCTTTGGACACAAAATCACTATTTTTGCGTCTCAGCTGAAAATTGGTCATTATGCAGCTGGTAACATCTTGATGGCTTTGGCAATACTTTTCAGTGGCCTTAATTTCCATAAAGTAAATGAACTTTTGAACATTTTAGGAATGTTGATGATATCGGAAAAAACCTACCACAGGTACCAAAGTAAATTTTTGTTCCCTGCTATTGATATGGCATGAAAAGCAAAACAGGAAAAGGTGAGACAGGAAATACAAAGAAAAAATAACAGAATTTCTGGTGATGGGCAATGTGACAGTCCAGGTCACAGTGCTAAATACTGTGTCTATACCGTCATGGACACTATTTCTGATAAAATACTGGACTTCGAGGTAGTCCAACGAACACAATGTACATCATCTGTGGCAATGGAAAAACAAGGTTTCACTGTTTACATGGATCGACTGATTAATTCTGGCTTGAAAATTAAGATATTTGCTTCAGATTGGCATGGCGGCATACAAAGCAAAATGCGACAAGACTATTCTGACATCAACCACCAGTTTGACGTGTGGCATTATGCAAAATATGTTAAGAAAAAACTCAAAGTTGCAAGCCTATCAAAACTCTGCAAAGAAATTACTCCATGGATTGATATAATTGCTCTACATCTGTGGTGGTCCATCAAAACCAGTAACAATAATGTTGACTTATTACAGGAAAAATGGTTGTCATGCCTACAACACATCACAAATCAACATCAGTGGGATGGCAGCACCCTGTACCACCAATGTAGTCATGGACCACTGGTAGAAGCTAAAGATGATTTAAAAATCTTGTGGATAAAAAAAGATACTCCACCTTATTTAAATATTAAAAAAATTGTCTCCAGCCCACAATTATTGAAAGAGTTACCACACTTAGTTCTCAATTGTCATACGGGATCAGGCTCGGTCTGGCCTGGCGGGGTACCGGGTAAATGCCCGGTGGGCCCCGAAGGTCGCGGGGGCCCTTTAAAATTGCTGCCCCTTTAAATGTGTTGGTCCTTTAAGAGCTGCAGGGACGAGCCCCGCGTGTGCACATACCTTAGCGCTCGCGCGGTCGGGCGACGACCCCCTGGCTGGCTCCGGCTCCTGACAGTCTGTGATGACTGATGACTCACCGCTCACTCTGTCCGCCGCGGGACCTTGCTGCAGTTCAGAACAGCGGCCTGTTCTTGATGGGCGGTGACAACCGCCCCGCGCTCTGATTTCCTGTTCTGTAGCTGGCTCCTGCCTGGCTAATAGCAGCGCCAGAAAACAGACAAGAGGACGCCGCCATGCTCTGCAGTGCTCACCCTGCTGCTCCCGCTCCCTCTGCGCCTCTGTGTGTACACAGTCACAGCCCTCCGGTCCGGTGAGTAGAAAATAGTAGGGGAAGGGGAGAGTCAGGGTCTGTGCGTCCAGTGTCCTCGGCTGTGTGGTGGTGGTGTCACTGGTGGTGTGTGCTCTCTGCCGGGCTCCCTGTCTGACTCCTGCAGCCCTGCGGCCTGCCCAGTGCGTTCAGTGTCCTCCTCCTTGGAGTCAGGCAGCTCTGCCGGCTCCCGACTACCGCTGTCCTGCAGTGCGGCCCGTCTGTGTGGTGGTGGTGTGTGCCGGGCTCCTTGTCTTACTCCTGCAGCCCTGCGGCCTGCCCAGTGCGTTCAGTGTCCTCCTCCTTGGAGTCAGGCAGCTCTGCTCTGCCGACTCCCAACTACCGCTGTCCTGCAGTGCCGGCCCGGCTGTGTGGTGGTGTGTGCTGTCTGCCGGGCTCCCTGTCTGACTCCTGCAGCCCTGCGGCCTGTCCAGTGCGTCCAGTGTCCTCCTCCTCGGAGTCAGGCAGCTCTGCCAGCTCCCGACTACCGATGTCCTGCAGTGCCGGCCCGGCTGTGTGGTGGTGTGTGCTCTCTGCCGGGCTCCCTGTCTGACTCCTGCAGCCCTGCGGCCTGCCCAGTGCGTCCAGTGTCCTCCTCCTCAGAGTCAGGCAGCTCTGCTCTTCCGGCTCCCGACTACCGCTGTCCTGCAGTGCTGGCCCGGCTGTGTGGTGGTGGTGGTGTGTGCTCTCTGCCGGGCTCCCTGACTGACTCCTCCCTGCAGCCTGCCCTGTGTAGAGAGTGATGGCTAGCCTGGCGTGGGGAGCTGCTCTGCTGTCTCTGCACCCTCCTATTTTTCCTCCCATTTGGGCCCCATCAGGTAGCCGGCACAGTTTTCAGGGACTCAGGGAGGGTGGTGAGAATGATATACTATTAAACTGCGTTGTCGCCTGCGCAGTTTAATAGTATATCATTCTCGTCACCATGCTCCCTGGATGCTGTGCCGGCTACCTGATAGGGCCACAATGAGAGGAAAAATAGGTAGTTTTCTTTCTGGGGGCCCCACGGTTGTCACCTATGCAGTTTAATAGTATATCATTCTCGTCACCATGCTCCCTGGATGCTGTGCCGGCTACCTGATGAGGCCACAATGAGAGGAAAAATAGGTTTCTGGGGGCCTCCATGGTGGTCGCCTACGCAGTTTAATAGTATATCATTCTCACCACCCTCCCTGAGTCCCTGGAAGCTGTGCCGGCTACCTGATGGGGTACCAATGAGAGGAAAAATAGGTTTCTGGGGTCCCCACGGTGGTCGCCTACGCAGTGTGTAATAGTATATCTCATCACCCTCCGTGGAAGCTGTGCCGGCTACCTGATGGGGCCACAATGAGAATGCTTCTGGGGCCCCCAAAGTGCTCGCCTACTCTGCTACGCAGTATACTAGTATATCTACTAGGAGTTTTGCTGTTGAAGAGGCGAGATGCCGGGTAATAGCCGCCATATCAGTAGTGACCCAGCATTCTGACAGGGTGGTCTGCTGTTTCCGTGAGTTTTCTAACACACAATTTGGAGACGTTGTGATATTTGGTTTGCCCACTCCGTGCTGCTCTGCACTGATCGGTGGCTCTGTGATGTGCTGCGCCTCTGTGTACTGTGCTCTGCACGGATCCTGCTCTGCTCTTGCTCATTGCTTCATGTTTTTTCTTGACTGAACGCTGAAATCACCCGATGAGAGTTATCATTCTTCAGTGATTGTTTTCCAGGAGAGCATTGAGTTTTATTATTTTCCCCAAGAGATATCTCCAAGAATCTTTTAAGTGAAGCCAATAAGGTCTGAGATGTTCAGACAAACCTCCCCGGGGTCAATTAGAGCGAGGAGAAAGAAGTCAGCACTTTAGAGAGACACCTCCGCAGAGAATCGCTCATTGCCGGCTGCAGCTTCTTGGACGACTTATACACAATGTAGGCAACATGTAACAAAGGGAAAAAACAAACATTTATCTCCAAGTCCCAAACAAAAGCTACTGCACAGTGACAGCAACCACCTTATGTTGCATCCATGACCACACCTGAAATTGCCCCTATTACCCCTGCACCTGGCGTGAGGCGCCGCATCGCCCTTACATTGCATACGATGCGGGACAACACAACAGGGGTTCTGGTATGTGATTTCTAGGACAAGTTGTGATGCCATCCAGGCAAACCTTGTTAATCTGTTTGCTCCTTGCTGGAAGCCTAGGGTGACGCCACACTTAATTTAAACTTCCTGCTGACTCCAATTGTTTACAGTTATAAGGTGAACCTACCCTGATCTAAAGCTTGGTTTTACTACTGCCTCTTTGTACTTCCAATTGTGTGTGTGGGGGGGTCTGCGTGGTTGTGCAGGGGTCATCGGGCAGCCCGGGAGTCTGGTGTTGCGGAGTTAGTGCGCTAGGATCGCACATAGACGAGGATACAAAAACTAAAATCTGGATCAATGATTACATTGATATTTGGGCATTGATTTCGGTAGATCAACACACGGTTAATAAGGAACGGAGACCTGCTGAGAGGTTTTTGGATTGGGTACAGCAAAAGGTGGAAAAAAACATGTACAACTGGTTGCAGACTTTTGCCGTACTGGGTTGCATTATGGGATAGAGGCACCCGGAGCGTTGCTCGGAGTTGTTTATATACCAGGATATGATTTACAATTCTTACAAGGCGCATGGCGGGTCCGCCTGGTGGTGGTATGATGAGGAATTCCGGAGGCCTTTGGCTCTACACCCAGAAATAGGTTGTGGGGTTAAAGCAACGGAGGTTTGGTTGCGTCTCATGATGATGCAAAAGCAATACTCCTTTCCATCGGCGACTATTGGACAAAGCTCAACAGGCCTGAATTCAGTGGTGGTGCGAAGACCCGGTGCCTGTTGGTTGTTTAATGAGGGACACTGTCGATTCTACGGCCTCTGCAAATTCAAACATGAATGATCGGCGTGTGGGGGATCCCACCCAGCGGCTCGGTGTCCCCGTCCCACTGGAAAACTGCCAGTCAAGCCGCAACAAACTGAACGGAAGGACACCGGTGAGCATGGTCGCAATGGGACTGTGACTCGACCTCTATCCTAACAAGGAGGCAGCAGGTCAACTTCGTTTTGGTTGTTCATATGGTTTTTTTAAACCATTTAAATTGCAAAGTTCGCCTAGCTTTCCGTCCAATTTGAAATCCGCGCGTGAACACCCAGATGTTCTCCTTTCTAAAATTAGGAAGGAGGTCGCACTTGGCAGAATGACCGGCCCCTCTTCTTGTCCACCTTTTCAAAATTTCAGAGTTTCACCCCTGGCCATCGTCCCGAAAAAAGGCCCGGGATCATTTTGGCTGATTCACCATTTGTCACATCCAAAGGGGTTTTCCGTCAACGATGGGATTTCGCCAGAGGATGCATCAGTGTCTTATGCATCGTTTGATGGGGCGGTTGCTTTGGTCAGTGAGGCGGGTGAAGGGGTTTGGTTGGCTAAATCAGACATTGATTCGGCTTTTCGTTTGTTACCAGTGCATCCCGATTGTTTCCATCTGTTGGGTTGTCAGGCGGAGGGAGAGTATTACTATGACATGTGTCTCCCAATGGGATGTTCCATCTCCTGTTATTATTTTGAAATTTTCAGTTCTTTCCTGGAGTGGACGGTGAGATGTGAATCTGGAAGCAGATCCATTACTCACTACTTGGATGATTTTCTGTTTGTTGGTCCTAATAACTCGTACTTATGTTTCAGATTGCTTGGAACGTTCAAGTCACTGGCACAGAAATTTGGCGTGCCTTTGTCAGCAGAGAAGACCATTGGTCCGGTTCAGGTTTTGTCTTCCCTGGGTAGTCTATCGATTACCTAGTGAGAAGATTCAAAAGATGATTTTGTTGATTGAGGGTTTCATGGCGGTTCGGAAGGTCACTCTGGTACAGATGCAATCTTTGCTGGGCTAGCTGGTTTTTGCTAGTAGAGTCATGCCGGTTGGCAGGGTTTTTTCATGTCGGTTGTCGTTGGCTACAAAAGGCATGTCTAGCCCAAACCACAGGCTTCGGATTACAAAGGTCATGAAGGCGGATCTGGAGGTGTGGTTGTCCTTTTTGCAATCATTTAACGGTCAAACTTGCTTCATGTTACCTCACCGGACGACCAAGGATTTGGAATTGTTCAGGTCTGGGAACACGGCTACGGGTTTGTTGCAGTTTTTGGCTATCGCTGGTGCCGGGATTCTTGGCCGGAGTCGTGGTGCAGAACGGGTTTGTGTCATGACAGAACCTTGTGTGAGATTTTCCCTATTGTTGTCGTGTTCGAATTTTGGGGTGAATTTTTGTGCAACCATGAAATTCATTTGCAGACAAATATTTTGAGTGTTTCACGTTGTATCAACCACATGTCGTCCAGGTCCTTGCCGCTGTTGAGCCTTCTGCGGAGATTAACACTGCTGTGTCTAAAGTTCAATATTTGGCTTTGAGCTCAACTCGTTCATGAGATTGATAATGCAATATCTAACTCATTGATCCATTTTGATTGGCAGGTTTTCAGAGTTACTTTTCCCAATGCCCTTCCAGCGGGTTCCCTTTGCCTCCGCTCCTGTGGTATTTGGGCGTGAGCAGCTGATGTCCCTTGTTCGTTCTTCGGTGTCTTCTTCAACTTGGCAAGCATGCGGTAAGGCTTGGGATGAATGGTGCCTTCTGGTTGGTCGCAGACCGGTTCAGGTCTGTGATCATGCGAGATTACAAGTCACGATGGAATATCTAGTCAGCTTAAGAATAAAGGTCTCACTCTCCGACGTGTCCGGTTGCTTTACTGACTGCATATTCGTCAGGCGAGGGGGTAGTTTTTTCTTAACACATGCAGATTTGTCACCCTTAACTAGGTACCAATTTCAGGTTGTATTTACTAAATGCTTAACGGCAGCGGGGGTTGCGGTCGGGGATTATGGTACTCACTCATTCCGCATTGGGGCTGCCACCAAGGCCACTAAGGTGGGTTTGCCGGATGCCGAAGTACAGAGGATAAGGAGGTGGCATTTGGCATGCTTTGCTCGATATATTCGGCCAGACTTGTTATATTAACGCTTTGTTTTACCCACAGATTCCTTTAGATCAACTGTCTGGTTGCTAGGACATTTGTATATGTTTTGGGCAGCGCAACGGGCCGAATGTCACCCAGGTGGGAAGCACCTGGGATTTCGTGAGGTGAATTTTATGTGGCGGGGCATCAGGGGATTGCTATGGCCGCAAGTCTTACCAGAAGTAGTGAACATCGCAAGAGGATATACAGGGCCGGCATTATTGGTCTTACATGTGGGGGGAAATGATCTATGTTTACACAAGGTGGCGGAACTCATAACCATGATGCGGGCAGATAATGAGCGTTTTCACAGCTTTTTTCTGGAACTAGTGTTGGTTGGGTCCGAAATTGTTCCGAGGGCAGTATGGCAAGGAGCCAGAGATGGAATGGCAGTCGAATGGACCAGGAGGACAATTAACGCTCGCATTTCGAAGTTCGTGCGGGAGAAGTTTGGAGTAGTCATCAGACACAGACAGTTGGAGGGTGATAATGCGGGTCTGCTAAGGCCAGATGGGGTGCATTTGAATGATATCGGGCTTGATATCTTCCTTTCTGGGCTTCAAGATGGTGTTGAGCAAGTGTTGTTATTGATGGGTGGGGGTCGGAGTCCTGTTTGAGAAACAGGATCCTCCGTGGCGGTGAAAGGAAGAAAGGCACAAGGTTACGGCTGGCTGGCTGACTTGCCTGTGAATTGGCAGCAGGGCATTAGGCGGCGAGCGCGTTTTAACAAAGTTAAGTGCCGTTTAAATGGTTGATCTAAAAGCATTTAATAAAAACTGTGACCGACCTTCACCCATCATTTTGGTTTACGAGTCTAATTTGTTATTGAGGGTGGGGATGTGGAAGTGCGCCAGTGGGGTTAGTTATAGGTCACCGCAGTCTGGCAGGCACCGCACTGGTTAAGTAGAGTGCCTCGGACTGTGGTGCTCCCCTCCCCCCCTTTTTTCCCCCTCATGTTGGTAGCACACTTTGCCTGCCCACCCACTTAATTGGCGGGGGGGTTAAAATTTGCTGGCA